>NW_025888767.1:166734-424757 GCF_002878395.1 Capsicum annuum | reverse complement strand
GTAAAACTATTCCTAAAACATCTATAGCCTCTTGCACATAAATGTGGTGCGCAACACACCTATGTACAAGACTCTACTAGATGCGGCTTTCAGACTTACTAGGACTCTATTCAACCATAGGCTCTGATACCAAGTTTGTAATACCCCAAATCTAATACCTAGAACTCTACAAGGTACTCGTGACCCCGAACGACCACAAGCTAACCTATGACTGATATTTGTACCTGTATACTGAATAAAATACTTTATAATATAGAAACCTGAATTGAAAGGCCATAAATTTCAATACCGAATATGATCTAAATGATATAATATCTATGTGGGGTAATAAAATACCCAGAACAAAACTAAACATACTAAAGTCTGAAAAATGATAGTCTAGAAAGCCTCTAACTGGCTGAACTGTCTGAGTAAGGAATTGATGGGACATCTCCCCAACAAACTCAAACTAATAAACTAATTACTGAGATAATAAGGAAATAATTATGTCCTCAAAAGATGAGGACTCACTTCTAACTCTATCTGCAGATATCTAGAATCTACTATTGCTCTAGAGCTCGTGACTCTGAACCTATGGTATAAGACACCATAGCACAAATTCGTCAGTAATTTAAATGTGTTGGAGTGCATGTAAGGTAGGCTGAATGCATAGGGTTCATATGCATGAATAATAATAATAACTTACTAACTATCATCAGCGTGAGAATACATGCATGAGACATAACAACTGACACTAATACTGTGATAACATGATTACTGAATCTGAATATAACTGATAACATGAGTTACTGTATCTGAAAGTCTTAAAACTGATGGAATTATTTATTTCTATACTATAACTGAGTTAACTGTATCTGACAATCCTAAAATCTAAAAAACTATCTAAGTTCTATTACTGAGATTGATTGACTATATCTGACAGTCCTGATTATGTAACATAAAAACTGTGGAAAGTAGTAATCTAACTGATATGACACTGATATGCCATTATGGTTGAGTTGGGTTCCAATCTATAACCCTAATTTGAAGTTTGTCAATACTGCGCCACCAATAAGGACAAGATGTGGGTGACCCTCATCTGATAGTGTTCCCTATATGAGAACGGTGGGGCCCTTATCTGACAGTTCTTATCCACCTCATCAAAACTTATCAAACAGTGTTGATGTCTCAATCTATGTTGGCTACATGTTTCTAAAATATAAGGATGACTTCTAAGAATCACACCCTCATCTGATAGTGTGTATTCCCATTCTTGGGTTCACTCGGTGCTTATTCCTACTCCTATCTGAATAGAATCTGATCATGATTTACTGAACTAAACATGGGTAGAGTTACTGAATTTTGTTAACTGATGGAATACTACTGATATTTGACAATTGACTGAGTTCATGAGATCTTGGAGATTTCTTGAGTCATAAGACTGTCTGAATTCTATTGATCATAGCTTGACTGAGAGCATCATAAAAACATGACATGGCTCAAGGAACACAACTAATGTTTTGGGTATGAGTACCCCCAGAACTCAATGTTAGGAAACTGATAAAGCATAACTTACTTGAACATATAACTAACATCATAATCCACATTACATTTATAAAAGCATTTCATCAAAATATGTGATAGGCATAACTTGTACATACATGGGGATTTCATGGCATAATGCTAGTTAGGCACTTTTCCTTCATCTAGGCATTTAATCAAACATATTGTAGGCATGGAACATGTAAACATCACTGTACAATAATTAAACATCATGGTTCAATTCTAATTTCATTATTCAAGGGTTTCGTCATAGGTTTGCATGAATCTATATCTATACTAATTTAACCCGCATAGAATTTACACCCAACATAGAATAGAATTCAATTTCTCATTATTTACATGAACAAGAGCAGCCCAATCATGATTTTTGTAAGAAAATTCATAAACTTGAATTTAGAAAAGGGATTTTTGGGCTTAATGGACGAAAGTCCATGAATGAATACTATGCATAATTTAGTTCATAATTTTGTGAAGACTGACAGTGAAACTTTCTTGAAATTTGATCTTCTATGAAAAACCTAGCTTGTTCTTGAGAGAAAGTTGAGAGAATCTAGTATATTTTGGGTAAAAAGTGACTGAATCATGTGTTAAAGGGCTTAAATAGGGGTGAGAAGTTGACCCTTTAACCCCAGACTCTTCATTTAATTTCATTGCAAATTTCCTAAAATGGACCCTTGGCGCGACGCGGGGCTATTATGTCGTGTCACTATATTTTGATAATTGGGAAATTGAGGGATGGTAATATGTGGGGCCATCGTGTTGCCACTTCCTTTGTGACCTAGAACAGTAGCGCGACACAGGGGAAATTGCGCTGAGACACTGAAAAGTGGACAAGTCTAAACTTAAGCCCTGGCGTGACATGCCATAATTTTTGACCCCTACTAGAATTTGAAAAATACCATTCCCCCTTGTGGCATGGCATGCCACTTACTAATACGGTGTTGTTTTATGATGGGAACTTGAAAGAGTCATAACTTCTGACCCGATTATCAGATATGGGTGAATCTTATATCGATGGAAAGCTTATTGAATTTTCCACACGACAAAAAAATGAAAATCTTGAAAATTACTAATGGAATAAACATCATTCAATTTAGAATCTAATATTAGACATTCTTGAGATGAAATTAACTAGGAAAAAGTGTGGGGTATTACATTAGAATCCTTGTATTTGAAGTGAAAAATATTGCCATGATGTATTATTTTAATGTTCATCCCTAAGCCTCAAGTTATGCATCCAAGGCGTTTGATAAAATTTCTAAAAGAGTAATAATTATGCTTTACGACTCAATTGTGACCAAATTGATGAATCCATACTTTACCCTTATGTTCACAATGACCTCCATGTTATTGTTATGCATTGTAATTGTTTGGTGGAATGCTCATGAGATTGGACTTACAAAATTATGACATGTTTATATTTATTCCTATTCATGTGTAAGCTTATGACATACAAATACTATTTGAAAATCCCTAAAGGTGGTACTATGAATTATTAACAATGGTCATGTGTTCAAGAAGTGTCATGTCTTGTCAGTTTCATGCTATCGAGTCCTGGGGGTTCTTGTACCCAAAAATTTAGCTTTGTGCCTAGAGCTAGTGTCCGTTTTCCAGATGCTCTCAGTCAAGCCATGATCTGTAGAATTTAGTCAGTCACATGACTCAGGAAAATTCGGTAAATTCAATACCTGTCTAGTACTACTCAATAATTTCAATAAACTCAGGTTAATAGAACTCAGTAGTATTCCATCAGTCAATAGAATTCAATGAGCTCAGTCTAGTTCAGATCAGTCTAATTAGTTCAATGTCTATTCAGTTGGGTATAGGATTCAGCATCGAGTAACTCAAAGGATGGGAACCAACCTTTCAGCAGAGGGTGTGATTCTTAGAAGTAGTCCTTGCATTTAAGAACTACGTAGCCAGCGTAGGTTGAGACATCAAAGATGAGGGTTGATAAGGTGCTTAACCTATCAGATGAGGGTCCCACCATTCTCCTTAGAGTACCTGCCAGATGAGGGTCACTCAAAGTTTATCCTTATCGGTGGCACAGTATTGAATCCCTTCAAATTAGGATTACAAATTGGACCCCAAGTCAGCTATATTGATTTATTTAGGGCATGTTGATTACATGAATACCTCCCACAATATCGATCTGAGTCTTTAGAATAGAACTCAGATAGTTATAAAGATTTTAGGACTATCAGATATAATTACTTAGCTCAGTACAGAACTCAGCTAGCTCCATCAAAATCAAGACTGTCAGATAAACTCACTTAGTAAATAACATATTAGTTATCAGTATGCTCATTATCAGTATATTCAGTATTTAGAATCCTTATGTTCTTAGTTATAGTTATGTATTCATGCATGTATTCTCATGCAGTTATATTTATGTTATAAAAAAGTTATAGTTCATACATATGAACCCCATACATTCAGCCTTACCTTACATTGCGTACCAGTACATTCACACATGCTAACACATACTTTTCTTTTATGCTATGGTGTTTTAAACCATAGGTTTTAATACTCAGTTGCCGACCATGCATAGGAAGCTTCAGGCTTTAGTCAATAGCAGTAGACTAGCAGTGAGTCCTTATCATGCGAGGATACTTTTTTATTTTATTTTTTAGTACTTAGGTTATTTCAGTAGTTGGAGTTAGTTGGGGACATGTCCCATGAACTACTTATTCATACAGTTTAGAGGCTTTCAGACTCGATATTCAGACTTTAGTATGTTCATCATTTATATTTCAACTTGTTTTTGTATTATTATACCACATACTTCAGTATTATTTTAGTTATTTGAAACTTATGGTAGTTCAGCCCATTATTCTGCATATGATTACAGTGTTAATATACAGATAATACAGCAGGTACCAGTTATGGGTTAGCTTGTGTCCTTTGGGATTATAAGCATCGTGTAGCATTCAAGGTTTTAAATCCAGGGCATTACATACTTCGTATCATAGCCTAAGGATCAATAGAGTCATAGGAAGTCTGAAAGTCGCATCTAGTAGAGCCTTATGCATAAGTGTATTGCGTTCCATATTTATGTGTAGGAGGCTATAAGATGTCTTAGGAACAGTCTCCCTTTTTTAGAACTCATGTCATGCTAGTGAGAATATGGTCAAACTTAACTCTTAGTATTATTCATTTCTCCTTTTTATTTATAAAACATGCCTCCCAAATGAAGAAACAAAAATTAGTTAGCCCCTCAGTCCATCTAATCAGATTCCCTGGACGGACATATTTCTTATGCAGAGTTCAGAGATGCATTCACCACTTTTGCAAATTTATTTGTAGCTCAGAATAAATGGCTAGCTCAAAATAAATGGCTAGCTGCTATTCCAGTGAGCCCATTGGCCAACACTGCTGCAGCTAGGATTTGGGACTTCACCCGAATGAATCCTCCATCCTTTTTTGGGTCTAAGTTAGATGGACCCTTTGTAATTCCTTTTTTAAGTCCATAAGGTTACATACATGATAGGGGTTACTACTATTAAAAGTGTTGACCTAGCTGCATATCAGTTGTAATATGGCTTACATATGGTTAAAGTAGTGAAAAGCAGAGAGGGCTATAGATGTAGGGCCTATTGAGTGGGAGGAGTTTGCCACTGCCTTGTTAGATAGATTCTTTCCCCTAGATCTGAGAGAAGCTAAGGTGTTAGAGTTTATCAACCTCAGATAGGGCAATATTATTGTGAAAGAGTATTCTCTTAAGTTTACTCAATTAGCCAGATATGCTCCTCATATGGTGGCAGATAGCAGGGCTATGATTAGTAAGTTTCTTTCTATGGTGAATGATAGTGTGATCAAGAAGTGTGGGATAACCATATTCATTATTGAGATAGACATAGCCAGGTTTATGATCCATGCTCAACAGATAAAGGAGCAAAAGATTAAGGAGAGGGAAAATAAAAATAAGAGAGGTAGAACAGGTAGCTTCAACTTCAGTCAGCCTAAGTCAGACGGAGGAAGTCATTCTCAATTTCTCCTAAAGTCATCTGTTCCAGCTCATTCCTCAGCTAGTAGTCTATTTCCTATGTTCTGGAATGGTAACCAAGATAGGGTACCAAGCTCTAAATCTCAGGGTAGCATTAGTAGTGCCCGAACCAATCCTTTTTGTCAGACTTGTGGTAAGAACCACAAGGGTATTTGCAGAGCTAGTAAGGATATGTGTTTCAAATATGGTAAGCTAGGCCACAAAGTTAGAGATTGTCCTCAGCCGGGTATTCAGGTTTAGCAAAATCATTCCGCATCTCAGTTCGGTTACTCAAATCGACATGGTGCCACTTCCAGTGCAACCAGTAGGTAGCGCCCAAAAAGAATCTATGCTCTTCAGTCCTAACAGGATCAGGAAAATTCTCCTAATATCCTCACTGGTATGTTATAGTTCTTTCATGTACATGTTTATGCTTTGTTCTATCCAAGACCTTCTTTGTCTTTTGTTACTACTTATATAGTAGTTCATTTTAGATTTAGTCTCAAAATTCTAGAAGAGCCTTTGTTAGTCTCTATCCCAGTGGGTAAAACCAATCATAGCCCGTTGGGTATACAAGAACTTTCCGGTTATGATATCTCAGAAAGTCACTCCAGCAAACTTAGTTAAATTAGAGATGACTGATTTTGATGTCATTCTCGGCATGGATTGGCTTTATTCCTACTAGTCCATAGTCAACTGTAGAAATAGAGTAGTCCAATTTCAGTGTCCAAATAAACCTATCCTAGAGTTGAAGGGTAGTATTTTAACATTCAGGGGTTATCTTGTTTTGTACGTATGGGCTAGGAAAATAATATCTAAGGGATGCGTCTATCATCTTGTTCAATTTAAGGACACTAGTTCCGAAACTCGCAGTCTTGAATTAGTCCTAGTAGTGAGCGAATGTTTAGATATCTTTCCCAAAGATCTTCCAGGAATTCGTCCTAAAAAGGAAATAGACTTTGGCATTGACCTTGTTCCAGATACTCAACCTATATCTATTCCTCCGTACATAATGGCACCAGCATAACTCAGAGAATTGAAAGAATAGTTAAAGGATCTCCTAGATAAGGGATTTATCAGACCCAGTGTGTCTTCATGAGCTGCACCATTCATATTCATGCACAAGAAAGATGGTTCTCTCAGAATGTGTACAGAATATCATCCGCTCAACAAAATTACGGTTAAGAATAGTATGCACTTCCCTGAATCGATGACTTGTTTGACCAACATCAGGGTACCAGTTACTTCTCCAAGAAATACCTTAAATTAGGCTATCGTCAGCTCATAGTCAGAGAATGTGACATTCTGAAAATAGCTTTCCATACTCAATATGGTCACTTCAAATTCTTAGTCATGTCCTTTGGTATTACGAATTCCCCAGCCGCTTTCATGGACTTGATGAACCGTGAGTTCAAGAAGTACTTAGGCATGTTCATCATAGTTTTCATAGATAACCAAATCAACTAATTTTCTTCCAGTCCATACCTCTTATTCTGCCAAGGATTACACCAAAGTCTATATAACAGAGTTAGTCAGACTGCATGGTTTTCCATTATCTATTATCTCAGATAGAGCTACCCAGTTCACCTCTCATTTTTGGAAAGCATTCAAAAAGGGTCTTGGTATTCGAGTTTATCTCAGTATAGCCTTTCATCCTCAGATAGATGGTTAAGAAAAAAGGACTATTCAGACCTTGAAAGATATGCAAAAGGTATGTGCAATTAATTTCAAAGGTAGTTGGGATGACCACTTGCCTTTGCTTGACTTTTCATACAACAACAACTATTATTCAAGTATTCAGATTGCTTCATTCGTAGGTTTCTACGGTAGGAGATGGAAATCTTTAATTGGTTGGTTTGAAATTGGTGAGGCCATTGTGATAGGGCCTGACTTAGTTTTTGACACCTTAGAAAAAGTTCAATTGATTAGAGAACGACTCAAGATAGATCAGAGCCAATAGAAATTATATGCAGATGTACGTAGAAAGGATCTCGAGTTCGAGATTAGTGATCATGTGTACTTAAAAATCTCTCCCGTGAAGAGAGTAAAGAGATTTGTCAAGAAGGGAAAGCTCAGTCCCCAATATGTTGGTCCCTTTAAAATTCTCAATCACTTCATTAAAGTAGCCTATGTGCTTAAGTTGCCGTTAGATCTAGCTTCAATGCAACCAGTCTTTTATATCTCTTTTCTTAAGAAGTGGATAGGGGACCCAACAGTTATAGTCCCTATAGAGGGAATAGATATTCAGAACCATCATTTATTTGAGGAGATTCTAGTTGAAATCCTTGACTATCAGACTCGTAAATTGAGAAAGAAAGAAATCTTTTTAGTCAAAGTTCTTTGGCTAAATCATTCCATTGAGGGAGCTACTTGGGAAGCAGAAGAAGATATGCAAACCATGTATCCTTACCTCTTCTTTCACAACTCATACTCAACACAAGGTAATAGCTTTTCTCAGGCTTATTTGGTTTCATGTTTAGATTTTAGTTACAAACTAGTTTCACGCTCAGATTCCCATCATAAACTTGGTATCAAATGCCATTCCATATTCAGTCATATGTTCATGCATCAGATATGCATTCTCTTTGTGAGAAAATCAGTTTATCAAAATACCAGTAATGTATTCATGAATAAGTTTATCCATAAAACCATGCATCAAATATGCATGTTCGGTATGAGTTCCCATAAATCAATCATGTTAGTCATGTAATCATGTTTTGGCTGTTCAATTTCAGCGGATACTTTATTTATCATTTCTCCCCTCTCAATAAGTCCCGTTCAAGGACAAATGTTCCTAAGGGGGAGATATTATAAGACCCGGTAAAAGTCTAAGTCAAATTAAGCTCATTAAAACTCTATAAAAGATCCAACACTTAGAAATTTTTTTCCAAGTGTCAAGGACTTAGTCTCATTCAAGGCTTCATGATTGGTCAATAGTGCATCTTGGTTGAGTTTTAGGATTTTTTGGATAGTGCAAGGGCAAGTTTGGTTGCCCAAAATAGTTAATTCTCATGATAGCCCCGTGTCACAAGGTCCAATCCCATTTTTAGATGACACGTCATGAAAGCCAGTTCATGTTTCTGTGGGTCATTCCACGAGGCCAATCCCATTTTGTAGAAAATTTACTATGGGTTTTAGGGGTAAAGGGGACATTTCTCCCACACTTTTCAGCCCTAAAACATGAAATTAATCCCTAAATAACCTAAATATTTCATTATTCACTCAAGTTTCCCAAAGGTTCATTAGTCTCTCTCAAAAGCAAGAAAACCTAGTTATAAAATTTTAGAACATTCCTTCAAGAACCCTTAAGGATTTACATTGTAAGGTATATAAAGTGTTGATTCATGGGTTCCATTCAACCATGAAGCTCAAGAAATCCTTTTAAAAATAAAAATTTTGAATTCCATGTTATGAATTGAATCATATCCATGTTTATGTTGTTGTATGATTACCAAGTTGAAATCCTTAATACATGTAATGAAATTATGTTAGCATGTGGTTGGAATCTTTGTATTTGAAGTGAAAAATATTTCCATGGTGTATAATTTTAATGTTCATGCCTAACCCTCAAGTTATTCTTACAAGGTGTTTGATAAAATTCCTAAAATAATAAGAATTATGCTTTATGACTCAATTGTGACCAAATTGATGAATCCATGCTTTACCCTTATTTTCACTATGACCTCCATGTTATTGTTATGCATTGTAATGGTTTGGTGGAATGCTTATGAGATTATACTTACAAAATTATGAGATATTTATATGTATTCCTATTCATGTATAAGCTTATAACATGTAAATACTGCATTAAAATCCCCAACGGTTGTACTATAAATAGTTGACTATGGTCATGTATTCAAAAAGTGTCATATCTTTTCAGTTTCATGCTATCGAGTCCTGGATGTACTTTTACTTAACAATTTATCTATGTGCCTAGAGTTAGTGTCAATTTTCAAGATGCTCTCAGTCAAGCCATGATCAGTAGAATTTAGTCAGTCACATGACTCAGGAAAACTCAGTAAATTCAGTACCAGTCCAGTCCTACTCAGTAATCTTAATAAACTCCATTATTTAATAGAACCCAGTAGTATTCCACCAGTAAAAAAAATTTAGTTAACTCAGTCTAGTTTAGCTCAGTATATTAAGTTTAGTATCTATTCAGTTGGGAGTAGGATTCAGTGCTGAGTGAACCCAATGATGGGAACTCACCCTCCAGCAGAGAGTGTGATTCTTAAAAGAAGTCCTGTGTTCTAGAACTACATAGCCAGTGTAGGTTTAGACATTAAAAAACTTTTAGATGAGTGTTGATGAGGTGGCTTAACCTGTTAGATGATGGTCCCACTGTTCTTCTTAGAGTACCTGCCAGATAAGGGTCACTCGCAATTTCTTCTTACTAGTGGTATAGTATTGACACCCTTCTATTTAGGGTTACAAATTGGCCCTCAACTCAGCTGTATTGCTTTATTTGGGGCTTGTCAGTTAGATGACTACCCCCCACAGTCTCAGTCTCAGTCTTTAGAATAGAACTCAAATAATTCTACAGATTTTAGGACTGTCAAATACAGTCACTCAGCTAAGTACAAAACTTAGCTAGCTCCAATAGAATTAAGACTATCAAATATAGTCACTCAGTAAATAGCATATTAGTTATCATTATTAATATTATCAGTATATTCAGTATTCATAATCCTCACATTCTTACTTACAGTTATCTATTCATGCATGTATTCACACACAGTCATATTCATATTATTAGATAGTTAAAGTTCATGCATATGAACCCCATGCATTCAGTCTTACTTCACTTTTCATATCAGTACATTCACACATACTAACGCATGCTTTTCTTTTGTGCTATGGTGTTTTATACCATAGGTTCAGACACTCAGGTTCCTGATCGTGCATAGGCAGATTCAAGTTTAAGACAACACCAGTAGACTAGCAGTGAGTGCTCATGATGCGAGGATACTTTGTCGTTTTAGTATTTCAGTACTTATTTTATTTCGACAGTTGGAGTTAGTTGTAGACATGTCCCATGAACTCCTAATTTAGACAATTTTGAGGCTTTCAGACTGGATCTTAAGACTTTAGTATGTTCAACATTTATATTTCATTTTGTTTTGGTATTGCTATACCACATACTTCGGTATTATTTTAGTTATTTGAACCTTATGACAGTTCATCCCATTATTTCATATATGATTACAGTATTAATGTACAGATATTACAGCAGGTACCATTCATGGGTTAGCTTATGGTCCTGTAGGATTATGAGCATTGTGTATCATTCGAGGTTTAGAATCCAGGGAGTTACATCAATCCTACCCCATGATAAGAATTAAGTGAAGTTTAAGTAAGGGCAATCTGGATATTTCCCCACTAATCCTAATAAGGTCCCATGACTTAAATTACACTTGGGAGGTTATTTTCCATACTATTCTATTCTTAAACACTTATGAAATACTCTTAAATCCTCTATAGACTTATTGGGCAAAGAAATCTAGGGTTTTATCATAAGGAGTAAATTGGGGCTTGTCTTGGTGATTTCTCTCCATCATCATCTTTGTTTATGACATTCTCACTTCCCTAATTTTTAGTTCCAAATAAAGGCATGGATTTTATACAATGTTTTCATGATTTGAATTTTTTATGATTTTGGGTTTTCAAATATGATTTGGGGGTTTTGGCTATAAATGTTTTTTTTTTGGTTTTCCAATATTTTAATTATGCTTTTATATGCATTAATGTTAGTTTTTGATAATTGGTTGCATGGGAAAGTTAGTTTATTTTTTGGCTTTAGTTTTAGAAATACTATGCCCCCAATGGGTTAACAATGTTTTTACCATAATATTGGGTTTTCAATGGAATTTATGCATGGTTTAAACTTGCTAGAACCCTAAATGATATGAATAGTTAAATGGTTTTGGAATGACTTGGTTTAATAAACATACTTGTGGGGTACAAGGTAATCCCCCAAGTTAATATGGTAATAAGTACTTGTGGGGTACATTGGAAACCCCTAAGTTAATTTGATAACACTTTCTATGGGTTCATGGGAATCCCTTGACCACTTAAAGATTTGGCTAATGACAATACTTGCAAGTTATAGTCGGTATAATGATACCACCACTAATCGTCTTAATTAATAATAATGGTTTGGTTGGTTGGAAATAGTTTTAATTAGGAAATAATGGAGGGATATGATAGCTAACTATAAAGGTGGGAGTTCAATAAATGAACATTGGAAACTAATGTTTGCTGACATAAGAGGTAGGGTATGGCAACCCTTTTATCATGCTATAAGGTTAGTGGGAATCATCTGAGTACACCGTATATATGTATCATGGAGAGTAAAAGGTATTTGGGAATCTCCAACTCTTACGGTATGTCTAGGTCATGCAGCTACATGTATCGAGGCACATTCAGGGGGTTACATTGGACCTATATAGCCCATGTGTGGTTTTAGAATGATTAAGTATCACATACCCAAGTTAAAGGTTTTAAATGCATGCTAAATCCGCTTTTCTTTCACGGCATGGTTATATATATATGTATGGGTTGTGTGCATATGAATGGTTTTACTTGGTTTTCTTAAATGACATTACTTTATCCTTATCCTAAATTAATGCAAGCGTTCAGCTGCTACCCATTTTTGGACAGCTGTATCCCCTTGTAATACAGGAACCAGTCATTCTACTCCTACTATTTAGCATTCAGACATTCAGGGATTAGCTTTTAATTAAAGTGGTGAGCTTCCATTTTTTCAAAAGGCTCTATTTCATGGATTTTATTTCATACTTTCGATTATTTATGGATATTGATTTTGGCTATGGTTGGGGGCATGTCCCAACAAGATTTTTGTATTCCTTTGGTTAAAGGCTTTTGTGGAACTACTATGGATTGGTATTGGCAGGATCGGTATGGGTATTAGCTTTAGTATTGGTATTGGTATTGGGGCTGACATCATTGGAAAAAATTTCACACTGTTCCATCATATTTCATTTTGGATTATGTATTTAATTATTAATGGAACTTATTTGGTTATAGTCGAATTTATTATTTTTGTTTGGCTTTGTATGGTTGGATAGTTCATATGGGGCGGTTGGACTCGGTTAGTTCGGTCATGATCGTGATCTGATCCTATAATAGAGTCTTCATGTGAGCTATTAAGCTATTTTGTTATATATTTGAAATTCAGCAAACTCAGGGCAGGCGGCTTGAGTTTGTGTTGTGCAATGGGGGTGGTCTCAGATCTCAATCATACTTGGGATGCCCATTATGAAAAGGCCATGGTTAAGGTCGTGTCACCCATGGACCTAACTGTTAGTCGTAGGTGGAACCTATACCCCTTAGGTGGAGGGGAGATAGTTGTTACCAAAAATTTTACTCTCTTATTTTCAACTTCTGACACCTACAACTCTACTTATGTCCAACAGGTGGTACTTACAGGGTATAGGTGCTATGGTAAGTGGTCATTTTTCAGATTTTCAATCTATTTTTTTCAATTAGCTTACAGCACCTACTTTCCTACAAAATCACTCCAAAACACTTCAAATCCAATAAAATATACTTAAGTAAATACATATCCTCTAAATTTAAGCATCATAAGTGTTATGAAATCATAACGCATCATAGTGTCAGTAGTAGGAACTGTAGGCATTGACTCAAATGGTGCAGAGGTGCCTGGTGGAATAATAGTAGATAAAGGTAATGACATACCTAAAGTTGCATTTGGTGCCTCTGGAGTGGGTTAAGGATATGTCCCAAATGCTTGCAGTTTTTGCCCTCTCATCTCAAAATTTGTTTTGTCCCTTATCTTTCTAGTATCTCATCACTTGGTAGCCCAAACTTTATTATCAACTCCTTGAATGATTGGCACATTTGCCTGCCTGCATAGCTCAGTAATAAGACATGGAATAGACAAGGCACTTAATTTTTTTTGTGTCCTCACAAATAACTCATTCACTATAATTTGGCCAAATTTAATTTTCATCCCTTCAATTAAGATATACACCAACATTGCTCGTTGTGGATCCAAATTTTCATTGCCTCTTGTCAGCATCAACCTCATTGTCACCATATCCAATAGAATTCAGCTCTAAAGCTTAGTGTTGATTTTGCATGTCTTTCTTTATTACTTAACCATGAAGGTTACGCGCTATCTAATAGTATTAATGTTAACTATGTTTCCTGAGTAGACGAAGTAGTTATTTTTGCTCAAGCCTTGGGGTGATTATGGGAGTGGTAAGAAGCAAACCAAATATTATTTTGTTGATTATGTGCTCTGAGATATCCACTATTACCCCTTGTATCGGGATTCTTTTCCTATTCCATATATGTACAACCTTTGACCCTTTTAGATTGTATTTCTCTAATATTACTAGGTAATTTATGATGAATACCCTAAAAGTAGTGAGCTAATATTATCTAGGAGGACTACTTAAACATCACAACTCATATTTATTAAATCTCCTCCTAAGGTCAAGATATTTTTGGAGATCTGTGGTGATGGTTAGGCATTTTTTCGCAATCGATATCATTATATTTCTGATCTATATAGGTTGAAGTCCATCAAAATAGTGTTTGTTTGACCCTTCATCCTTCTACTTTATTGTCTCCCAAACCTCAGGGTCTTTTCTACAGATTATATCACCCTCCTCCTAGTCTGGATCTTTTGTATGATCGGTGGAGTAATGACCCCCATGTTAGTTTCCATAATTTCTGCTTATTTATTCCATTAAAGCTTATCCATATCTGCCTCAACTCATTCATAACTTTATGGAAGTTATAGTTTGGTTACCATGTGATTCATTTAGTTTTTAAATCCAATTCCCTATTTAAATGTCTTCGTTAGTTCCAAATGGCCACTGGGAAAAATTCTAGTAAAACAATCTCAGATCTGAATTTTGACTGCACCAAGAGCTCCTAAATATTGATTTTAGACTTGGTAGACCTTTGTCTTGGTTCCAATTGCACCTAAGCCTATTTTGGCTTATTTGTCAGAAAGTTGAAAAATTGGAAGATATGGGTGTAGGTATCATAATTGGTCTAAACAACTTTGAATGGAAAACTTGACTTCACCAGTACGTCCAAAACATTAAATTTAATGGGGTTACATTGTTCATTTGTAAAAATCAAAGTTCGAATGAGTTCCAAAGGTTGAAAATAATTTTAGACTTTGTTATACTAGTGCCAAGGCGATCGCGGCCAGGCCAATGGTGATCACAACCTAGTTGATGGCAATTACGAAATCTCTAAGCCTAGAAAGGCTATAAATATTCCCCTTAGTCTCGAATTTGGCAATTTTAACTTCTCCTTGAGACTTAGATACCATATAAAGTTGTGCTATGCTCAAATTTATTCTAGGGTACCTCTTTGATATTAGATAGCATATAATTTTGTTATTAACAATATATTTGAGGTATGAATCCTTCCATTTCATGCTTTAATTTCTTTAATTTTTGATTAAAAGCCCAAATAGCTTGTAGGATTTATTTATCCCCAAATAAGCTTAATCCTTATCTATTTCTTGATGGTCATGATTCCCAAAAGTGTATAAACATTGGGTTGGTCTGAAAAATGTGTTTTCCATAAATGGAACCTACTTAGGGTTTTTTATGTTGTTTTTGGACCGAAAGCATAATGTTGTAATATATGTATCGATGTTCTCGTAATGATGTGTAGATTGTGTTTTGATAGCTTGGCACCTTAAAGAAACTTCTCAAAAGGGAAAATTGAAGGTTTAGCAGATTATTGAGCATTCTTTGGATTTGTGGTAGGCTAGGCTTACTCTTGGTTAAATGGTGACAAATTAGTATCAAAGCCAAGTTTTACCGATATTGTTGGTACAAAAGCAAGTTTCTAGTAGAGTCCTATAGATTGGAACGTGGACATGACTTTCCCATCTTTGGAAGGCTATGTTTCATTCTTAGGAGTTCTTTATTAACACTCATATCATGCCAAAAATTTGTAGAATATCCTTTTGACTTACTTTTTCACAAATGTCTAGGACCCATGCTACTGATACATATGATGAGGGCTTTGAGAACGGGTCTAGAGATTCTATTATTGGTCATAAATGACACAGAGGTCATTTACAACCTAGTGGTGTGTCCCTAGTTAGGGACCAGGATAGGACACTTTCCCTAGACACTATTCCAACAACTGAGACAAATATTCTTTCGCCAAAGCCTGCAGTTTGCTAGGTACTAGCAGGATCCACTAGGTGTTGTTCTTTCCTCATTGATCAAAGATGAACTTTCTCAACTATTTTGTATGATTGGTGGTGTGCTATCTGGTGTTGCACAACCTATAGACCATAGTAATATTGAGGCGAGGGCATAACTTATAGTTGTAGCTCCTCGAGTGAAGATTCCTTCTGCATCGGTAGTTGCTCAGCCAGTGGGCTCAGCTAGTTGTTGCCCAGCCTGCTATGTCTTCTGAGGAGTGAAAAATATTAGGCAGATTCTTGAGATTAGCTCTGTTGAGATTTTCTATTACTTCTGGAGAGGATGCATAGGAGTTTCTGACAGCTTGTGAGGATGGGTTTTATGGTCTAAGCCTTGTTAAGACCGGTGGTAAGGATTACACCACATTTCAGTTCGACTTGTGTACTAGTTATTGGTGAAGAGGGTATATGGATTTTAGAATAGCTAGATCTTTTCCTTTGTCATAGCCTCTATTCTCTAAGATGTTCTTGGAGAAATATATGTTGCAAAGCCTTAGAGATTAATTAAGAGAACAACTTTCTAGATTTGTACAGTGATCTGCAATAGTTGCTGAGTATGGGATGGTTTGCTGCTTTGTTAGGTGTTTGACGCTTTCTATTCACATATCTTCATGTAGTAGATAGCTTCTGCATCTATCATGTTAGCCTTAGAGTAAACCCAATCGACATATTCTAGCAGTCTTTTAAATTACTGACGGAGGTTAATCTAGTGCTAGAGATTTCCCTGGTAAGGGCAATGGTAATTCTTTGAGGGGTTTATTTTATTGTCTATCTAACTATGGTGGTTATGTTTAGTTAGCCAGATCTGTTGGTTCTAGTTCCACTCGTACTATCTATTTTACTTGTAGAATTCCAAGTTACTATTCATAGGATGGTCCAAGTCATAGGGCTATGGTTGATTTAGCTTAGAGTATTTCCCTTATTAGAGCAAATTACCCTTTGGTTAGAGGTGGTTCTCAAGGTTGCTAGGGTCGTTACCAGTGCACTCGAGGTGGTTCTTAGACAGGTAGGACAGGAGGTCAGTTAGGTGCCTAGCTAATTTGTACGTGTGGTGAGTTATACGTGGTAACTTATAGACCTAAGTCGTAGACTTTGAATACTACAGTCACAAGTGTGATTTTAATATGCTGCTAGTCTGCCCTTGTTTTGTTTGATTTGGGATCCACTTATTCTTATATATCTGCTTATTATGAAATATAGATTGTGTTATCTATTGATTTATTATTTGTGACATTGAGCGTATTCACGCTCGTGTGTAATTATTTAGAAGTGGATCGCATATTCATATCTTGTGTTGTGATTATCGGTGATTTTGATACTTATGATGATCATATTATTTAAGATATGTTAGTTTTGATGTGAGTTTAGGCTTGGACTGATTATCCTACTATCATGCGTTCATGGACTATTGTTCTTAGCTCGTTACCTTAGCCATACCCGGTGTACCTCTAGTCATGTGGAAGAGAAAGGTTAGTCGCCAGTAAATAGGGATTATATCTTATGTTCATGCTAGGAGACCTATCTCTAGGGGTTACAAGTCTTATCCTACTTATGTTTGTGATGCAAGTGTTGACAGTCTATCATTTGACTATGTTCTTATTGTTTGTGAGTTTCCTAATATGTTCCCTACCAATCTCCCTGCTATTCCTGTTGTCCATATGATTGAGTTTGCTTTTAACATTGAGCCCAACGCCATACCTATGTATATGACACCTTACTGCATCGCTCCTGTCGAGCTTAAGAAGCTGAATTCTAAACTTTATGGTGCAACTGTGTTTTCTAAGATTCATTAGAGGTTTTGTATGGTAGGATAGGTCTTTATATGGTTAGCGGTTTGACACATCCGATGTTAGAGCCCTGTGGTGCCGATATGCTTCAGGAGTTTTTGGATAGAGTCAGGGTGATTCAGGATAGATTAAGATGGGCTTAAAGTAGGTAGAAGGCTTATGCAGATCATCATCTTGGTGCATTAATATTGGAGTTAGTAATCATGTATTCGTCTATGTATTTACAATGATGTGTGTGATAAGGTTTGGGAGAAAGAGTAAGCTTAGTTTGAGATATATTGGAACCTTTGAGATTCTATACTTAATTTTTGAGGGAGCTTATGAGTTAGCTTTATCTCTATTTTGCAACTATTTATCCAGTTTTCTATGTCTTGATGTTACGGTGATTTATTCCTAATCATTCTCATTTCCTTTTATAGGACTCATCTAGTTGGACGAGCATTTGACATTTGTTGAGGAGCCTATACCCAACTTGGCTAGTGATGAGAGATGATTGCGCCCCAGAGAAATTTCAGTGGTTAAGGTTCAGTGGCGGCACCACACAACTAAGGAGGTCACTTGGCAAATTTATAGCGAGATTTAGGCCCAGTATCCTCATATGTTTGAGACTTCAAGTGTATCCTCATCTTTAACTTTCTTGGATGAAAGTTACTTAGTAGTGGTTATTGTAATGACCATCCAAGTTATTTTTTATAATTTCTACCTATTTCCCCATTAGAGCTTATCCATAGCTACCCCAAGTTATTCATTACTTGTTGGAATTAATAGTTTGGTTACCAGGCGTTTTGGTTAATTTTTAAAGCCAATTATTGGTTTAGAAGTGTTTGTTGGTTCCAAATGGCCACTGGGCAAAAACATTAGTAAAATAATATTGGATATGAATTTGGATTGCACCAATAGCTCAGAATTATCGATTTTAATCTAGGTAGATCTTTATCTCGAGCCCCATTGAACACAAGCCCGTTTGAACCTATTGGTCGAAAAGTTAAAAAAATGGAGAATATAGGTGTATGGCCCATCATTTGTCAATGCGACCTTGTATGGAAAATCTGACTTCACTAATGTATCCATAATATCAAATTGTGTAGGGTTACATAGCTAATTTGCAAAATTTGGAGTCCTAGTGTGTTTTGGAGGTCGAAGACAAGTTTTAACTTTGCTGCACTAGTGCCATGGAAATCGCTGCCTGAATAATGACAATTACAGCATAGCGATCACGGTCCAATTGAGTTAGATTACAGTATCTCAAATCTTGGAGGGGCTATAAATAGGCCCCTTGTTGCAAATTTGGCCATTTTTACTTCTGTTTGAGACCCATTTTTGCTTCTGTTTGAGACCTAGGGATCCTAAAATGGTGTACTAAATTTAAATTTAGTCGTTGTTACCTCTTCGGAGCTTAGATAGCATATAAGTTTTTGATTAACAATGGATTTGTTGTATGAATCCTTCCATGTCATGGTTTAATTTCTTGAATTCTTGATCAATACTCCAAATATCTTAGAGGCTTGATTTAACCCAATATAAGCTTAACCCTCACCTATTTCTTGAGTGTTATGATTCCCTAATGGTGTATGAATATTGGGTTGGTCTCAAAAATGTATCTTCCATATGTGGGACCCACTCTGAGCTTTGATGTCGTTTCTGGAGCCGAAGCACAATGGTGCAATATTGGTGTTAATTTTCTTGTAGTGATGTGTATATTGTGTTTTTGCTACCTTGGCACCTTTAATAAGCTTCTCAAAAGAGAACAGTAACGGTTTAGTAGATTATTGAGTATTCTTCATATTTGAGGTAGGCTAGGCTTACTCCTTGTTAGATTCATCTATGTTATGGTATAATTGTGATATCTTGTTATATTGGGATGGGTGTTATGTGTTGGATTGATGAAATGCAAGACGTGGATTAGTTGGACCATTTAGGCTAAGTTAATCTTACAGTTTAAAAACTTGACTTGTTTCCCTTTGACTTATGTGGATAGACTTCCTTACTCATGATTTGCATGAGAATTCCTTAGAATAGTCAAATATTATGTGAAATGCTCTAGTTGCTCAAACTTAGAGTAAGTTGCCCTTAGTTGCTAATATTAGAGAAGGTTGCTTTAGTTCTTGGACTTACTATAAGTAATTAAGTAAGAATACCTACCTTAGGGCTTATGGTGACTTGCTATACATCTCTAAGAGTTGATTTAGATATCGTAGCCTAGTCCGGTGTAGAAATTTGATTAGAATGCGCACATTCATCAATTTAGATATGGCATTGTTGACATACCTTAAGGAAAGACTTATGATTAGTTCCCTTGAACCCTTTACGGTTAGTAATCAACTAGATAGTGCCTTTTTTGAGGTAATATTGATGATTTTTGATGTTTGTTCGTTATGTGGAATGTCATTGAGAATGATACCTATGTTATTATACCTTTTTATGTCATATTGTCTAGAGCTTATGTCAAGTTATTAATTATGTTATTGTGATTAACTACTGTTTGGGCTAATGAATGTGCTATTGAACGAGCCCTTGACTATAAGATGGCATAAGCCATAAATGATGTTATGAACCATGCCATGGATAATCTATAGATTATGACATAATTTAGCATTGCTCTTGCTAATAATAAAATATCTTTAGGCAAATGGTAGGCCATTGAATATACTACTAATGGGCCATGATTCATGGTATCGCTTAGGGTTATGCTCATGGTCAAAGAGACTAGATTATAGATTATTTAAGGATAATCCCTTGATTATACTCTTCAATATTCCATTAATTAGGCTAGTAATTGGTCCATTAACTATGCTATTGCCCAAGTGATGATCATGCTTAATAGTTACACTAATTAATCATATTGGAAACCTTTCTTATTGTCGGTATTTGAAATGATGAAGTTAATGGTTCTGCACGCTTATTGACAATATGTAAAGCTATTCCTTATATTAGGATTCCACTCATAATATTCCCTTACATGCTTAATTATGCTAATGCTTTTGCCACTTTTTACACATATCTACATACCCATCACTCCGGCATGGGATTGAGGAGGATATTAATGTTTAATATATAAGTTTTAGGGGAAAACCCGATGATAGTTTATATTATTCATGTTACATATATATATATATCTACTAATAAAGTTACATTGATGGTGAATGTTGGATTATAGAGTTATGCTCTTCTTTATTGTTGGTAAGCCCTCGTGGGGCTAGTCATTAAGTTTAGCCATCATGGGACTTTTTTTTTATTAATGATATACATTTATGTATTACGATGAAAGGTTGATACCTAAAAATGTCATACGATACTATGATGATATGTTGATTACCGGCATGGCCGGAGGATATTATGATGATATATTAATACTCGGTAAGGCAAAAGGATACTATGATGATATATTGATACCCATGTGGCCTGATGATATTGTAATGATATGATGATACCCGGTTTGTCTGATTGACACTATGATTATATATTGATACCTGGTGCGGTCGGATGATGTTGTGATGATATGATGATACTTAATGAGGTTGGAGGATACCATATTCATATGTTGATATCCGGTGTGGCTGAATAATGTTATGATGATATAATGATACCCAGTGTAACCGGAGGATATTTTGATGTTACATTAATACAAGGCAAGGCTAGAGGATACTATAATGATATGTGGATACTCGGTGCCACCAGATAATATTGTGATAACATGATGATACCTGGTGTGACAGGTAGATATGGTGATGTTACATTGATACCCGGCTATGGCGGAGGATACTATGATGTTATGATGATGCCTGAAAAGATCGAAGAATTATTATAGATATGCCTCTGTGTACATCTACCAATTTGAATTTGGATAGCCCTATGTACAATAATTGTTTAATTATTTATGCTCTTTTGTAGTATGGTATAAACTTTTTATTTGAGATGTCAGTTATAGTCTTCTTATGAGTTAAGGCAGGAAGTGGTATAGATGTTGACTTAGGGCATAAAGGATGCTGAGTTATGGATATTGCTTAAATGGCTAATAGTTACTAATTCATTAGTGAATTTAGTGATAAACAGAACTAGCAGCCTTGATAATTATTGGTAGTGATGATTGACTTATTAGGGAGGTTTGTGATAACGTGTTTAGCAATGGTGGTGATTAGTTTTTATTGATAACTATGTTTATGGCGTTGATTACTTTTTAAGAAGGAATTTATGGATTAATCAGGCTAGTTAATAAAGGATGTCAGTTGATAGATGGATAATGAATAAATGTTTATTGGTGGACTTTAGTTAGATGGTTTCTAGTGGAATTATGATGGCTACAAATAAATATTGGTTAATTGGCGAATATGGCCTAGTGGTGAATCTTGGCCAGATACTAGATATCATCTAGTTAGTGAATAATGGTTAGTCGTTGACCCATAAATAATGTTTATGTGATGAATAATGGATAGACAATAATTAGAGGTTATATGATGGATAGTTAATAACTGGGTTTAGTATTAAATGTTGGCTAGGTAATAATGAGTGAATATTGTATTGATGAGATAAATGCCTATATGATGGTATGGTTATGATTTGATTGGTTAATTACGATTATGGATGATAATTATGAATGTGGCAAATGACCATTTGATCAAAATTGTGGAGAACTATGGATAATGAGGAAGTTTGGATGTATTGTTGATTTTATCATTTTATGTTTCTAGTGGGTGTACTCTCTGGTGGTATTGGATTCGTGATGAGTTCTTTACTTTATGCACTAGTTGGTGTATGGTGGACAACTTTATACTTTTGTTTGCGTATGATTGTACTTATGTTGCCTTATTAATCGGAATCATTTATTTCTTATGCTCGACGGTATTGGCATGCGTCGATGCCTTATGTTATATTGTTATTCCAATATTTAATACTTGTTATGTACAGAGTTATTGGCATTCATTGATGCTTTATGTTATATTATTATTTCAGTATTTAATTCTTGTTATGTACATCGATATTTGCATGTGCTAATGCCCTATGTTACATCATTATTCCAATTTACGTATTTATTATATACAGTGACGATGGAGATGATTCAGGATTAATTCTATACCTTGACTTAGTTTAATTATCTTGTACTTTATCATTTTTCTATAATGATCTAGCTTAGTCAGCCCATGATGCTATTGAGTACCCATTGTTTTCTTACTCATACTACACTTCTATACCTTTTTGGTGCAGATCTGATTATTAGCTTTGTCATTGATCATGGTTCATGCGGTGATTGATTTTTTGAGATAGGGTGAGCTCTTTGAGTTTGAGTCACCCAATTTCCTTCTATCTCTTGTGTTTAGTCTTTAGTATTTGAGACAGATGTATTGACTATTTGATACATAGAGTTGTATTGATACTATTAGTTGTTCTTGTACTAGCTCTACGGGTTTTGGGATTGGTATCTTGTATTATTATCTATTCTATCTAGAACCCTTTGTTTGCAATTGATGTTCTATAATTTGTCCTATGTTGGCTCTTTCTTACTAGATTAACCCATTACTTTAGCACCAGGTTATGGTATTGGATTACCAATTAGGGGAAATTGGTAGGTACCATCATGACTCATAAATCGGTCCGTGACAGGTGGTTTCACCTTTTTGTCCTTTACCATCTGGTCTTGAACTAGAAATGCCATTGCTTTTACTTGCACTTTCACTGTTTTCCTCCACACTAGAAAATTCCCCCTCCTTATCAGACTAGAAGGGTAGTTAGCAATATTTTTCACTCCATCAAGTATGGTAGGCTGGGGCTTTGGTATCCCCTTCTGATTAACCACAAAGTCTTAAGGTGATGGACTCTTGAGCTGGATGAGACCGCCCCTACCTCTCCTCAGAGGTAGATTTTGTATTTGTAATCTAACATGAGAGGTATACAACATAAGATAAAGTAAATGTAACTATGACTTTAACAAGGAAATGTATAATTTTGCTTAAAACAGATGACTAGGACGATGACCCATCGTGTTAGCGATGACCAATCATACCTCCTATCACCATTAAATAGTGTAGATGGCTAAGTATGTGACTATTACACCGACAGTTAATCATATGCCCGATGGTTCTCGGGTGTGTTATCGTCTCTTTCTAGAATCATCCTGTTACTTCTAGTATGAGAGATGATAGAAGCAACAATTTGTAGCCTATGCGGCAATCCATCGGCTCTATTGTCGCACCATAACCAAAGTTAAAAGTTTTCTCTAACATAGCCATTTTTATTCTAATGGTCCATTGCTATTGTGATGGTCCGTGAGATCACCCATCTCGACCTTATTTCTTGAAAATTTCATTGGGACATTATACCAAACACGTGTTGAGCCTATGTTTTCATACCCGATTTTAATAATTTCAACCTTCTTACTACATATTGTCTCAAACATCAAGGGCATAAAATTTAAGGCTACAAAACGCATTTGGGTTTTGAATGGAATTTCACAATAATTTAGAAGCAATGAAAATTAGTGTTACACTCTTTAGAAAATAAAAGTAAACAATTTAAGTTGGGAGAATTACCTCTTAGTGATTTGATGAAATGAGGTACTTGGCAAGGTTTATAAAGTTATAAAAGATGAACTAAAGAGTTAGTAAGGAATTAATGTTATTTAAAGGAGGATAAGTATGGGAGTTTTAACCATTTAGGAAAGTGGAGTGGAAAGAGTCGTGCATGAACATAGTCAATTATCCCATATTTTATCTCTAATTGAACTTGGGTCGTGTCGCAGTTCGATTTTTAAAAAGTTTAAGATTATTAAACATGGGCTGGCCCAACCTTACCAATTTAGATCGACTGGATCACAATGGTTTCGGCGACCGTCCATCGCAGGGTCGATGACTCATTGCTGCATACCAAAATGCACTTGGTTGGTTTATTTATGATAGTTGGTTTGGCAGATTATCGCATGAGTGATGGCCCTTCGCTCAAACGATCACCTTTTATCCAGGAACTATCATTTGTTGCCCTGGTGGGACGGTCTATGCAATGATCTGTTGCATGCATGATGGTCCAGTGCTGCTTCCATTCCTCCTTATCTAGAATATTCACACTTCCAGCTTTTTCTATTTCCACTCTTGCACACTCAACACATAGATCATATTGACTAATTAAATAAGAAATAAATAACGACATAGTTTTACAACACATAGTTTTACAACACATTGTAGTTTGCCTCCTTCTAGCGCTTTCTTTAACGTTATGGTACAACCAAGTTATCTGTAGTACTCAGACTTCATCAAGATAGATTGTTATCAATATTTTAGACTCTTCTTACCGACCAATGACCATTAACCTTAAGAAGCTTACAATCTCCGTTCTCAAGATCCACTACTCCAAATGCAAAGACTTAAGTTACCTTGGTTGGGCTTGATCATTTGAGTTCATGTTTCCTAGAAAAATCATGAGTTGAATAGAAAGACCCATTCCCCAACTTAGAATCATTTAGTTGATCCAATACTAATGTAGCCGCTTCTTAACAAATAAAGTTCAAATGATTAAGCACCCATAATGCTTTATATTACCATTCCACTAGAAAGTGACATGCCTTAAAAGCACCAATTTGTATGGTAACATGCCTATTGAAGTTTTAGGAGTAGTATGGTAAGCCCAAAAAGAATCATCAAGCTTTCTTAACCATTCACTGTGGTTAGCATTTACAGATGTGGTCAGAATAATTTTAATCTCCCTATTGGACACTTAAACCTTCCCGCTTATCTAGGATGATAAGGTATGGCTATCTTGTGTTTCTTTACACCATACTTTTCTAATGCAACCCTAAAGACCTTATTACAAAAATGTGATACCCCATCGCTATTAATTGTATGAGGGGTGACAAACTTGAAATATATTTTTTATCAAGAACAATACTACACACTTTGTCTCATTTCCAGCTAATTCCACAACTTCAACCAATTTGTATACATAATCCATAATAACTAAAATGTACTTGTAAACATAAAAGTTCATGAATGGACTAATAAAGTCAATGTTGCATACATCAAGCAATTAAACCTCTAGTATGTTGACATAGGCATTTCTAGATGCTTAGAAATTAATCCTTGTTGCTGGCATTGATCACACGCATTCACAAACTCATAAGTATTCTTAAAGATAGATGGCTAGTATTACCCATTCTGTAAAATATTTTGAGCGGTAGGTTCACCTGCGTAATGTCCTCCCACTGGGGAGAGTGACATGTTTGTAATATCTTAAGCATCTACACTTTAAGTACATACCTTCGAATAAAATTATTTACACAATGATGAAACAAATGAGGATCATCACAAAAATACCTGCTCATATCATAGAGGAATTTTGTTCACCGTTGATAACTTAAATCCTCTAAATTAATGCCGCACGCATGGTAGTTGGTGAAATCTATAAATAAAGAAACAAGTTCAAGGGTAGATGGAAGGACTTGTTTGTTTGGGAACAAATTATCAATCTCCAATTCCTTTAATTTGCTCCCTTTATTCCACAGCCTGTACAAGTGGTAAACCACTCGGTTCTCACAACCATTAATGTCTTTCATTTTAAAATCAAACTCCTATAGCAACAACACTTATTATATCAACCAGGGTTTAGCATCTTTCTTTACCATTAAATACTATAATGTTAAATGCTCAGTATGCACCACCACTTTGGTCTCCAACAAGTATGCTTTAAACATCTCAAATGCATATAGCACAACAAGTAGCTCTTGCTCAATGACTGTGTAGTTCTTCTGAGCTCCATTCAAAGCTTTACTTTCATAGTAAATTAGGTGGAACTTCACTTTTATTTACCAAAAAATTGCACCAAGTGCTACTCTACTTGCATGAAATATTATTTCAAAGGGTTTTGACAAGTTGGGTGTAATCATAATAGGTGCTTCCTCAAATTTCTCCTTAAGACAAGTGAATTCTTTGAGGCAATCCTCATTCTATTGAAACTTATCCTCCTTCTACAACAATTTATGTAAAGGGTTGGATAATTTGGAGAAGTCTTGGATGACACTCATGTAGAATCCTGCATGAACCAAGAAGTTTCACACTCCTCCAACAGAATAGGTAGAGGTAGATTTTCAATCACTTCAATTTTTTCTCTATCCACTTCAATCCCTTTTGCTAAGATTTTACGGCCCACCATAAAATGGCATTTCTCCCAATTGAGTACCAATTTCATTTCTCAACTATGTTAGGGTAAATCAATATCATACACCTATCAAATATAATTGGGGAACTCCATAGCCCAAATGGAATCCGCTTGAAAGCAATAGTTCTATAAGGGCAAATGAATGTGGTCTTTTATTAATACTCAGGAGCAATGGAATTTTTTTACATCTGGAGTAACCATCTAAAAAGTAGTACCATCCTCTTCTAGTTAATCTATCAATCATTTTATCCATAAAGGGCATTGGGAAGTGATCTCAAAGTGTCCACGTGTTCAACTTTCAATAATCCATATGCACTCTCCACTCTATCACTGGCTAAACAGGAATTAATTCATTTATTTCATTTGCCACCATAAGTGTCCACGTGTTCAACTTTCAATAATCCATATGCACTCTCCACTCTATCACTGGCTAAACAGGAATTAATTCATTTATTTCATTTGCCACCATAGTCATTGTTCATTTCTATGATACACATTATACAGGGCTTACCCATTTATTATTCGAGATTGGATATACTAATATTGCATCAAGCCTTTAAATTATCTCCTTCCTCACTAATTCTTTTATAGGTGGGTTAAGACTTCTCTAATCTTCAATAGATAGTGTACAACCCTCCTCAAACTGGATTTTATGTGTACATATGCCTGATGGAATTTCCATGATGTCGGCAGTCGTCCACCCTATAGATATCTTAGAACTTTTCAATACTGATACAAGAGTTTCAACCTAATAATTCAGCAAGTTAGCTATAATAGTCACTGGCAATGTATTGCTCTCTCCAAAAAACAAGAATAAAAGATGACTTGGTAACTCTTTCAACTCCTAAATGAGTGGTTCTTTAATAGATGGTTTGGTAGGTCGATGGTCTATTTTTTAACTCTGAATATAACTTCTTTGGAGCATATGAATAATAATATATTTAGGTAAAATCACAAACTGTGTTATCATACTCTTCAATTCTCTCACAATAAAATTAATCAACACTGCTGCCAAAGCTTCAACAATAAATTTCATTTCAATATGCACCACTAGATCAATCTTATCAACAACATTAATACCAGATACTATATTCATCTCCCTTAGTTTTTCATAGATTGACACACATAAAAATTGGTTTCTTCATCTTTAAGACTAAACTTTATCTCATTCTTCTCCATAAGCACTAGTACTCTCCAAGTTTCCAAAAATGTTCTACCTAAGATTATGGGCATTTCAAAGTCAACTTCACAATCAAGAATCACAAAGTCTGTTGGAAATACAAAATTTCCCACTTTCACTAGCTCATCATAGATAATACCAATAAGTCTGCCATCAACAAGCACAAACATGTTGGATTAGGAATACCTAAGCTCAACTTCTAGTAAATTGATTGTCGAATGAAATTAATAAATGCTCCTAAGGTACAAAGTGCTTTACCACAGATAATTGCTCCAATCGTACATGCTATACTGAATTCTCCTCAATTAGATTTATTTTGCACCGAAGATCTCATTGTAATAACGCTATAATGAAAAACATTATCTACCAGTTCATAGTTGACTGTTCTCTTTATTGTGACTAGATACTTTATAAATTTATCATATCTTGATATTTGTTCTAAAACCTCACCTAATGGTACACTAACTGATAATTAGTTCAACATAGCAATAAACTTAATAAAATTTCCATCATCCACCTTCTTCTTCAACCTAAATGGGAATGGAGGTGGTGGCCTAGGAATTTTGGTTAGAGTCACTTCTACCTCCTTGCCCTTTTCCTACCCCACATCATTAGCACTTTTTATCTTATATGATTTCTCTATACCTCACTCTTCCCTCCCAACTCTCCCAGCTTTTAAAACTCAGCTGGTGTATTCTCTATCACCTCATCATCCGATACAGTATCTAAACATATGGGTGAATGATCAAACATGGTTCTTGTGACATTATACCACTTCGAGTGGTAACAGCCTTACATGTATCATCATTTCTTGAATTCTTTACCATATCACTAAGTAATATTCCACTTTTTATTTGATTAGAAAGGGCTAATAATTAGGTCCTTTTTTGTGCTAAATTCTTAAGAGATGTAGAATTGGAATCAACTAATTGGATTATAGTTGATAGATAACCACACATTACGTTGATACCTACATCAGTTAACTCCACCCCTTTAAGAAACTTAGCCATCATTTCTTCTTTATACATCTTCCTAGAATCACTGGTCATATTATCACTGCTCCCAACTGAAACATAAAATCATTGGTCACGATCTCTCTAACTATCTTTATTATAATAATTCTCTCTTTGATTGTTTCCACCCTGGTTTCTTTGGATTCTTGCCCAGAAACTCCCTTGGTTATTTAAGTAGTTTGTATTCTCTTTAGATTCAAATCCAACCATCCTATTATGTGACCCAAGTGCTTAGCTGTTTTCCACATTACCTAATATAAATCTTTAGTGAGTACATCCATTAATGTCTTCACGTGAACAATCTCCTAGTCATGTTCTTATTCTCTTTGGAGTTGCTCAGTAGATATCCCAACTGAATAAGTGTTGCTTACTACCTCAGAATCCTTAGTATGCCAAGCTCTACTTATCTTTGTTAACCTATCCAAAATTTTAATTGCCTCAATAAAGGTATAATCCATGAAAGCTAGTCCAGTTGTATTATCCACTGTTGGATTTGTTTTTGAGTTTAAAGCCGTAAAAAATGACTCCATAAAGTTTCATCAGTCAGCTTATGATTTTAGAACTAAATCAATTTCTTATTAAATCTCATCAATGTTTCATGAAGGGCCTCATTATGTAGTTTGCCAAACTTAATAATTTCATCCCTTTACTGTATAATCTTTGAAGGGAAGAAAGAATCTTTCTACAAAAGTTGCTTTTAGTAGCCTCTAGTTTCTTATATAATCAAGTACCAGTTCAGTCAACCATAGAGTTGCCTCTCAAAACTGAGATAATGGAAACAATTTTACATGAATAGCATTATGTCCCACTCTAGGATAAATGACTGGCAAATATTGACAAAACTCATCAAGTGCATATTACGATCATCTCTGATAGTCCACCAAACAACCTTTTAAAATTGACCAATTGAATCATCTTCCGAGTAATGTCAAAATTCACCCCAAGAGCCAACTGAGGTGGCATGATTTCTCCAGTAGCACTATCTCCTTCCTAATCAACATTATCATTATCCTGAGCAAATTGCACCATAGGTTATCTGTTCTCTCTACCCGTTCTTACTGATTTTTGTTGGTAGGTGCACCATTATTATCACATTGCATGCTCATCAGGATGACAAACTCATCATTTCCTAGGTTCTCATCATCCACATTCAACACATGTCTAGGTACATTAACATTCTATTGGTTAACTTGTGTAGCGGCTAGTGCAACCAATCTTTCGACCTCTTTTTGAGCTTCCACAAACCTTCTTGAAGTTCTTGAAAGTTCAGGATTAAATGGTAATAGAGGCTGGCTTGATCGATGAGTTCGTGTCATACAAAATCTATAGCCTGTAAGAAGAAAAACAACAAATAAAAGTAAAATTAGGAAACTAGACTAAGAGTCAGTTATGCACATAAACATAGTTGACAATCATATTCCCTGGTGGGTTTTGAACCAAACATTTTTTGTGTTATATATTTGACGATGAGAACTTACACTCTTCTAGGAGAGTTGTAGTTTGGGCATATCAAGGAACTACTCTACCCATGACTTTGAGTTGGCGGTGGTAGTGTTTTCTTTGAAGATTTGGATGCACTACCTATGTGGAATTCATTTTAAGATCTTACTCAGCCATTGTCAACTAAAATACATCTCCAACCATAAGGACCATAGTTTTTGACAGTGAAGGTGGTTTAAGTTACTTAAGGTCTATGAAATTTCATTATTTTATTAATAACAAAATAAGGCATATGTGGTAGCAGATGCTTTAAGCTGGAATAAGATGGGTATAGGGAGTTTGGACTTTCTTATAGTTGAAGAGCAACCTTTAACTTTAGATATCAGTTGTTATGCAATCGATTTATCCTACATGATAATTATGAATCCGGATGGTTTATTAGGTATACACAGAGGCTAAATCTATGTTATTTGAGCTGATTTGGGCTTATTTAAAGGTGATATTGACTGTGATCTTTGATAAGTTGTTGAGGTTCAAAGATAGGAAGGATAAATTATATTTTGAGGTTTTAATGAGGATCCAGGGTTATATCTGATAACGCTTAAATTACACTCTTAAATAGGTGAAAGTGATCGTTGTTAATATAAAATTCAACTAGGTTGTGGTCGAATCCCTCAAGGAATATAGTGTGAACTCAAGCTGTTTGCGATTTAATCCATTGATAGTTTAATGTTTCCTGAAATAGGGGGTTTAGGTTTAACATGTTGTTTGTTGTCACTTTACTTTCAGTGTTTGTAAATCAAGAGTTTATGAAATAACAAAAATTATGTTCACTAGGGCTTCCGATACATGATAGATGCTAAAAGATATTCAAAATTCTCATTATGGGTCGGATAACAAGCTATCTCTATCAATTCTATGCTTAAATATCTCTCGCCCTACTTAAGCATTTAATTCCCTAATCCTCTCGGACTTAGGGAATTTTTATTTACTGCCTAGATTTTACCTCAGGTTAACCAACCTTGTTACAGCGCTGATTATTAAACGAAGTATTTTTGAGTCCCTATTGACAATTCACTTCATAATATATTTGATTTCTTTCTCAAGCAAATCAAAGCAGGTGTGTCTACTATTTGCAACCAACAGACATTAATTAAAACTTCAGAATTATCAAGAGATCCTACCACCTTTTGAATCATGAATACTTAGCATCTCATCCAAACCGAACCCTAGATCCCATAACTCAGTTTAATGGAGTTTAGCTACTTATGATGTGATGAATGAAACACATAATTGAATTCATGAGTTAAAAGATAAATTTACAAAGATGAACACTAAATAGTGAATCTCAGATTAGATCATAAAGGAAAAATCCCCAAAACTGATAATAATCACTCAAAAAAATAGTTGTGTTGTTAAAGTAAAGAAGTAAAGAGAGAAAATATCAAAATATGTTGTCCAAAAAGTCATGGTGTCCACCTTGTCTGGAAAAATAATGATAATAACAATAATTTCCTGCTAGAAAACCCTAGAAAAAAGATTTAAATAGTTTACCCTAAATAAGGAAACAAAATCAAGGTTACAGCTTTTTCTCGGAATAGACGAAGATTATTGGTGATGCCTTATCAGGATCCTGATGACTTATCAAAAATGTCATCAGGTCTTCTTCAAATCTTCACTAGTCTGGTATTATGTTGACGACAACTTCTGATGGCTTATCAGGACTGTGATGAATTATCAGAAATGTCATCACACTTTTGCTCCAATTCTCATTTCCTGCCTATGTCTGACGGCATTCCTAGCGACTTATCAGCATTATGATGGCCTATAAAAAATATCGATGATTCTACCAGCTGGAACTCATTCCTTGCTTAAGGATGACGACAAACTTGATAAGTTATTTGACCCTTGACGACTTATCACAAAATGCTATCACAACTTCCACTTTAAGCCAATTCTCTATCTACTCATGACGACCAACCTGATAGCTTATCACAGGGCTGACGACTTATAAATAATTTCTTCAGCCACACTTATCTTTAGATTTCTTCAAATTTCAACATCTTTGCTTCATTTTATGTTGGTTCACTATCATATCAGCTTCAACTAAAAATCAAACATAAACTAATAAAATAAAACTAAAGTTGCTCAAGACCTTACAATTATTTTGAGTTAAAAGCCTCAAATATGTTAGCATATGTTGACACATCAACACCCTCAACATAAAATAATTGCTTGTCCTCAAGCAACCAAAACAAAACTAAGAGAATACAAAGCACAATTTGGCAGCTAACTACTCATATTAGTTCAGAATATATTCACCATCTCCAAGGTTAGTCAATTTAAACACATTGTTAATGTTTTGAAGAACAATCATGCCACTCACAAGAATCAAGATACGGCAAAAATTCAGCAATTACAATCATGCCATACCAAGATCACTCTATCTGAACAAGTCAGTGACTTAGCAACATACCCAATGTGCCCTCACAACAAAGAAATCCCTTTTTCACTCATATTAGAATTCACATACATAAACATAGGGATAATCACAAGTCTCACTCTTAGAATGATGTTCCAAACACTACATGTCAAATGCCATAGGCTTGCCCTTATAGTCAGTACCCAAATCCTCAAATAGGTCAGTTAGGATCACTTTAGGGATTTTCTTAGGATTGTAGTATAGGCTAGGGTCTGGTACGATATTCATGGATATTTTAGAGTGACTATGCCTCCTTGACACTACACTAAACTCATAGGGTTTCACTTCTCAACCTTCTTTTCTTCCTCTTCTTTTATTGATCGCATATGTTCAAGATGGATGCGGTCATTTAAATCATCATAATATCTGTTTATCATCTTTATCACAGCTTTCTGTTTTCTTATTCCTTTTTCACTGCACCTAACTTTTTATTTTTTTCTCTTATTCTACCTCTCTTCATGCTCATTTTGCATCACGCACCCCTATGATAGCTACTCTCAACTTAGGTTATTTACCTAAGTTAAGGAGGACCAGGACAAAATAGGTTTATTGTTAGATAAATGGGAAGGTGAGAGGTTTCACAGAAAGAAATAGGCATATAGGCTCAAATCTAAGATCAAAGGAAATTATTCACATTGGGAAGGTCATTTAGGCTGAAAGTGGATTACAAGCAAAAATGTCCTATTAAACTTTCCTAACCCCTACACTACAACCTAGGTATAACTAATAGGGCAAGTTTTAGATTTGGAACACAGCAGAAGCTGAGTAGGAACTCACACACATATGGCACACAAGTACATCACATATTACTACCTGTCTGATTCATACAATTTGTTCAAAAAAAATCATAAATTTTCCAGACTAATGCCACAAAAAAATACAGCACAGTCACAGATGAATGCAATTTACACAATTATAAACTTAGTTCAATGGAGAGGTTCTCAAAAGTCACAAAATAAGCTAACTACCTTAAGTACCTGTATTACTCCTAATTATCTACCAAAAATGGTTACAACAAAATCCTACCAATACCCTCAACTTAAAACTTAAAATAATGATAAACGAAGGGATAAAGTATACCTGGAGTGACTCAAGCTGGGGGGTCATGGGTTTTTGACCCTGCTGCTGCATCATCTACTACCTTTTATCCATCAGGAGCTTCTGACCTTACAGTATTGATTCCCTTGGCAATTGCCTTGAAAAGCCCCCTGATTATTAACATTATTCACCTTTTCTACAGGTTCCACATCCACTCGTTCTTAAGATGCTACAACTTTCACTTTCTTATTCTTCCCTGACAATAAATGGTTTGTGAGAAAGTCCATCTGAGTTTTTTGTTGGACCATGTCATGATCCCACTCGTCATCTATCCTGCATTGTTTAGCAGACATACCAACAAAAATAATAGGGCGTTTTACCACAGACTCCCTAGTATGTCAAGCCCAACTCTGTTTGGTCATCCTATTTAGCATATCTGAGGCATCTTGAAAAGACAGATCACCAAATGAACCACCAGCAACATTATCAGCAATTGACTTTGATAAAGAGTTGAGGGCCATGTATAGAGTCTCCATCAAGTGTAGGTCTGTCATATTATGGTTCGGACACTATGTTAGCTTATTCTTAAATCTCTCCCAAGTCTCATGCAAATCTTCAGTAGGAAGCAGTCTAAAATTGATGATCTCGTCCCTCAACTGTACCTTCCTGTAGAGTGGAAAAAACCATTCTAAGAATGCTTCTTTCAATTTCCTCCTGGGTTATCAAAATATTTTCAAATGGTGACAAAATTCACTAGACGCAGGTTTGTATTATCCATAGAGAGGCCACCAAACAACCCCTTCAGAATAAGGAGTTAGATCATAGTACTCGTAATGTTGAAATTGGCCCCAGGTGCTAACGGTGAAGGAATAATTGCACCTGTTGCACCTGCCCCATCCATGTCATCATCATCATTATTTAGATCATACTGAATCGGTTGGTACTATTGTCTTCTTTGGAATGAACGGTTCCAGTTAACATTATGTGGTACTTGTGCAGCTATCTGCTTTACACGCCTTGGGTTACCAAGGTTCAATAACTCATCATCCCCCAAATCTTCCTCCTCAGGGTTTGGATGTCGTACGTATTGCCTAACATTTTTCAAATTCAGCTGAGCTCTAGCTAAGGCTGCTAGTCTGGCAACCTCTTGTTGTTCTTCCATTCTTCCTTTTCATTGCGGTTATGGATTTAGTGGTAATAATGTTTCTCCAGAAATTCTGGTGCTTGGCATACACTATAAAATCCTACAAAATAAATTATAAAAACAAATAAACGTAAATCTAGGAAACTTAACTAACATTCAATTAGCGCATACAAACTTTAGCTTATAACCATATTCCCCGGCAACAACGCCATTTTTGATAACGCTCAAATTACACTCTTGAATGGGTGTAAGTGATCGTTGTCGATATAAAACCCAACTACGTTGGGGTCGAATCCCACTGGGAATATGGTGTGAACTCAAGTTTTTTGCGATTTAATCTACTAATAGCTTAATATTTCCTGAAATGGGGGGTTTAGGTTTAACACATTGTTTTTTGTCACTTTACTTTCAGTATTTGTAAATCAAGAGTTTATGAAATAGCCCAAATTATATTCACTAGGGCTTCCGGTACATGACAGATGCTAAAAGTGATTTAAGATTCTCACGGTGGGCTGAATAACAAGCTATCTCTATCGATGCTATGGTTAAATGTCTCTCGACCTACTTAAGCATTTAATTCCCTAATCCTCTTGGACTTAGGAAATTTCTATTTACTGCCTAGACTTTACCTAAGGTTAACCAACCTCTTTACAACGTTGATTATTAAACAAAGTATTTTCGAGTCCCTGTTGATAATTCGCTTACTACTATATTTGATTTCTTTCACAAGAAAATCAAAGCAGGTGTGTCTGCTGTTTGCAACCAATAGACGTTAATTAAAACTTTAGAATTATCAAGAGATCCTACCATCTTTTGAATCTTAAATAGTTAGCACCTTGTCAAAACCTAACCCTAGATCCCATAACTCAGGTTAATAGATTTTAGCCACTCATGATGTAATGAAAGAAACACACAATTGAATTCATGAGTTGAAAGATAAACTTACAGAGATAAATAACAACTAGTGAATTGCAGATTAGGTCACAATGGAAAAATCCCAAAATACTGATAATAATCTCTCAAAAAATTAGTTGTGTTGTTAAAGTAAAGAAGTAAAGAGAGAAAATATCAAAATATGCTATCCAAAAACTCAACTTGTCAACCTTGTCTGTAATAATAATGATAATAATAATAATTTCGTACTAGAAAACCCTAAAACAAAGATTTAAATAGTTTACCCTAAATAAGGAAACAATATCAAGGTTATATCTTTTTCTCGGAATAGACAGCGACTATTGGTGATGCCTTTTCAGGATTCTGATGACTTATCAAGAATGTCATCAGGTCTTGTTCAAATCTGCACTAGTCCTGTCTTAGGTTGATGGAAACTTGTGACAGCTTATCAGGACTGTGAAGACTTATCAGAAATATCATCACACTTTTGCTCCAATTCTCATGTCCTGCCTAAGTCTGACAGCATTCCTGATGACTTATCACCATTATGATGACCTATCACAAAATGTAGTTGATTTTACCTTCTGGAACTCATTCCCTGTTTAAGGCTAATGAAAAACTTGATAACTTACCCTTGACGGCTTATCACAAAATGTCATCACAACTTCCACTTTAGGCCAATTCTCTGTCTACTGATGACGACCAACCTAATGGCTTATCACAGGGCTGACGACTTATAACCAATGTCGTCAGTCATACTTCTCTTTAGATTTCTTCAAATTTCAACTTCTTTGCTTCATTTCATATTGGTTCTCTATCATATAAGCTTAAACTGCAAAATCAAACATGAAATAATAAAAAATATCTAAAGTTGCTCAAGACCTTGCAATTATTTAGAGTTAAAAGCCTCAAATATGTTAGAAGATGCTCAGACATCAATATCTATGTTTGAAAGTGTGGTGACTATGAAAACATGAATCTAAACCCTAGACATAACATAGTGCATAGAGCCATATTTCACCCCACTCTAACCCATGAATTGACGTACTTCTAATAATACTTAAAGTAACTGAATAATTGATATGGAAGCTAACTAATATAAAAATCTATCAATTTATGAGAATGTTAGTCTGCAAATGTTGATAATGAAAATCCATGTCTATAAGGAACTACTAAATTGGTACAAAATGACTATTTTACTGTGTGTTTGAAAGTTTCTACAATCTAAAAAAGATGAATTACTTAAGGATCTTCTGATATGAAAAAACATCTAAATGAATTCCATAAAAATAGTACTTCCCAATCTGTAAAGAAAAAATAACTACTGCCAACTGAAGATAAAAGTTAGGTAATTTTTCTAATAAAATTTGTGTTATCTTGAGGCATAAGATATGATCTTAGCATATTTTATGACCACATAACTTATTCCATCTCTAGAGGCATAATAGAAAAAAACAAATCTATTTGGACCCTTTAGTTTAGTCAAAACTAGATTAGAAGTGAATCCAGTCTTCAACTCTCACAATTATTCTCACAAGCATTAGACCATATAAGTTTGACTTTTTCTGATTTAATCTTGACATAGTGGAAGCAATATATAAATATCCTTAAGAAAACTATCTATAGTAATCAGTGAAACCCAAATACCTTTTAATGTCTAATAGAGAGATGGGTCTAGGCCAATTTCTAAATATTTTGGTCTATTGAGGATCTACCTAAATGCCATTAGTCAAAATTATATGACTGAGGAATCCACTGATTTTAAAAAGAATTCACACTTTTTGAACTTAGTGGATAATTGGCAATCCTTTAAGATCTGCAAAATAATCCTTAAATAGCCTGCACTTTCATCCTCAATGTTAGAATAAATGAGAATGTCATCATAAACCATAACAATCACGCCTAAATACTCTTTCACCCTATTTGTAAAGTCCATAAAAGTTGTAGAAGCATTCGTTAGTCCAAAAGACATAACAACAAATTCATAATGACCATGCTAAGTTTTAAAGGTCATTTTTGAAATGTAACATTCTCTATATTGAGCTAATGATAGAATGATCTAAGGTCTATATAAAATATAAAGTTGGTTGAATAAGTTTTCAATCCTAGAAATGGGATACATATTCTTAATTGTAATTTTGTTCAACTTATTGTAATCAATCTAAATTTTGAGGAAACTATATTTCTTACATATGAAAATAATTAGAGCAACCCATGGAGAAATGTTGTGTCTAATGAAACCCTTGTCAAAGAGATTTTTTAACTGGTCCTTTAGTTTGTTAAGCTTTGCTAAAGCTATTATGTAACGACTTGATATAGGTTAGGTATCTAGAAGACGATTTATGTAATGATCCTCTAGGATATTTCTACAATTTCTGCCCATTTCCAACATTTTGAGCCTTCCCACAATGGTTAGATGACATTTATAACTTACCAAAACTATGGTTAGGTTATCGGACAATTCTTTATTATTTTATACTCATTTCCTTATTTTGGAGATTTCATTGTTAAAGAATTGGTCTATAACCAAAACTTTAAGTAGATGACCTTAGATGAGAGTTTTGATAGAACCTTCATCTCTGGAATGTTGATTTTGGCTTAAGGGGACCCTTTTTTCAGGTCCTGAGGCTTACAAACTCATTTTTTGATATTGGGTATGCGTCCTAGATTTAGTCCAAATGAACTTGGATGAAAATTTTAATGGTTCCACTAAGTTTGGAACGTAAATTTTTTTATTCTACCATAGTTCATTTGAGTGCATGGGGTTCCAAACAAATCTCAAGCACTCGGTTGGAGACCAATTTTGGAAATAGGAAAGCCAAGGATCTGGTACCTTGTGTCACTACTTAAGCGCCAGGGAGCAACTGTAGTGGCTTGCGTGTTAGTTCCCCTTGAGCCATTTATGTGGCCTTAGGAAGTTGGCTATGCCGCTTTAGAGGGAAGAGGGCCACTTTAATGACGAAGGGACACTTTAGAGGACTCTACTTTAGCGCAATTGGGGATGCTTTAGTAGTACCCATGCAAAGCTACCAAATTGCTTTGCAAGGATCTGGTACCTTGTGTCACTACTTAAGCGCCAGGGAGCAACTGTAGTGGCTTGCGTGTTAGTTCCCCTTGAGCCATTTATGTGGCCTTAGGAAGTTGGCTATGCCGCTTTAGAGGGAAGAGGGCCACTTTAATGACGAAGGGACACTTTAGAGGACTCTACTTTAGCGCAATTGGGGATGCTTTAGTAGTACCCATGCAAAGCTACCAAATTGCTTTTGAGGTTGATATGCCTTCTTAGTAGTCGGAACTTTAGTGACAAGGTATCTGCTTTAGCGGCACCGAGTGTTTTTGAATACCCTTTTCTCTACCCAATTATGGAGCAAGGATAAATATTTTATGGGTTATTCAATGATTTGTGGTTTTACGTCGAGGTAGGCTTCTGTCTAGACTTCTTCATGAGATAGTGTATTATATATGTCACATATTAGATAAGGATATTAGGACATGATATTAGGTAGTACACTATGACTTACCCTAATTTATATGTTTAGGGGCTAGAAGGGTTAGTCGATCCTTAAGATTGAGTACTTATTATGCTTTTGGAATCCTATTACCCTAGGTTACTAGCACGTTAGATATAGTTGTGGATAATACCCTATTTAGTATATGATTTACCACTTGACTAGTTGAATTATGATGATTTTCCATATTATCTTAAAGTTACGGCAGTTGTATATTACTTGGCCCAAGGCCGTGCTATGATATTAGTTGGATTTCGAGTGAGTGATTTATCCTTATGCAAGATATCGGTTAGCTTATTGATTTTTAGACGCTTATAATTGTGTTGTCTGTATAGTGGTGATATAATGCATAGATTAGGTACGTTCATGCTCACTTAATTGTACCATTTCAGCTAAAAGCATGCTTTACTACTATTTTTACTAAAAGCGGAATTATTCCCACTTTTCACTTTAAAAATGGATTCTTTCATAACGGTACCTTATTGAATGAATTATGACCTTTTGAGAATAAAAATGATGCTTTAGAAATTTGACTAAGATAGATTTGGTCCATAATTTTACCACTACTATTTATTTCAGCTGAGAGAGATTTTAACCCTTTCCACCATTTTATGTTGATTATTCCTAGAGTTTACACCCGGGTAAAAGATTTACAAACTACACCATTTTACATCTCATTGGTACTGGATGGAGTAGGTTGATGATGACAAATTTTTAAAATCCTGGATCAATACCAGGTCGGTGTATACAGGTAATCTTAAAACCCCTAATGACCCCTTCATCTGTAAGACATCATGCCAGAAGTCATTGTAGGTCCTTTCTTTGTGAGTCATTGAGCTTAAGAAGGTGTATACAATGGGTTCATTATCACTTGGATCAATTATGGTATTATGGATTTACTTTGCATTCATTCCTACTTACACATTTCCTATCACCAATATGTTGTATGGTCACTATATCTATCAGCCTTATGAGGATTTCCATAGGTATAGGTTAGTAGTGTTATCGTAACGATGCGATTTCCTCAATTCATGATGGCACCTACCATAACCCACCAGTAGGAAAGCCAACCTGTAGTCCGGAACGGCTAGTAACAGACTACTTAATAATATAAGGAAAATAATACGGAATATATGAAATAAAGATCAATACATATAAGAATCCCTAAAACCGGTGGTATCAGTACAAGATCTTCTAATATAAAAAAAGTACAAAAGTGAAAAATCAAGAGAAATACACTGATACAAGTTATCTCAAAATACAACTTAGAGACTAGTCTGATACATAAGAGAGAGATAAGTAATAGTCTGAACGTCAGGAGCTCACACTAAGTCTTTGGACAAGGACTGCTTCGCACGATTCACACTTCAACAGTGGTAACCTATACTATGATATGCAGGATGCAGAAGTGTAGTATGGGTGAAAGTTTGGTGTTTTACTGAAAGAATAACATCAAAACGTATAACCAAACCTACCCATACTTGATCTACTAAAATAATGTTGACTATTAGCATCCACATGCGACTCCCCTTAGTAATACATTATCCCAAGATTAGCGCCTAATCAATACAACTCTAATTATTCATAGCCCCGAATTTATAATAGTAAAACCCAAAAAGAAATATTAGTGTAGATACCTATATCCCTCATTTTTATGTTTTTGTACTATTCATTTGAATTTAACTAGTATCTATTATTTCAAATAAACATAATTGCCGCTAACATTATTCCTCGACTCCAAAGTCGGGTAAACATATTGATGATGACCGCCTTGCACTTAAATTGATGTGTAAGTTAAGAGTTATCAAAGGTGCCATTATATCAAAACCATATTTTATTCATCACTATGAGAATAATAATACTCATGTTGCATGATTGTTCTTCCAGTCCAAAAATACACAAAAAACCCATGTGGGTCCCATCTCTATAAATTACATTTTCAAGGTCGACCCAACACTCCCTCATGCTCAAGGAATAATTACCCTAAAATTGGGTTAAATCTGAGCTACATTGGGGCTAAAATCAAGCCCCCAAGTTCTAGGTATTTTGGAGTAGAAAAGGGAAAATAAACCATGAAATTAGAGGAATATTATCTTAAATCCAAAGAAGAATCAAGAATTAAGTGTTAACAAAGCTTCCCAAATCAGCCACAAGCTTAAATCCCATGGTGTTACACTTTTTAGGGTTTAAGCTCTCTTATAAATAATGAATAATGCATAAAAAGGGGCTATAAAGGGGTATTTATACCCTTCCAATGCGTTTGGTATTGTTTTCGCAGCCTGGCACCTCGCGATCACAACTTTCAGCGACTGTCAAGTAAGTAGCATTCGCGACATATGCCTGCGATCGTGGCACATGCTGGCCTTCCAAGGATATCGTGATCGCGACCTTTATCTAGCTACTAGCGAGTGCACAAGATAAAGCTGAGACTTGGAATTTTCCAAGTCTTTGCCAACACCTTGGGATTCATTTTGAATCCCATATATGCAAACAGACCAAATCCAATATTTTTTACCAAATAAAGTAGTTGAAATTTCCATCCAAGGTTGTTTCAACAATAAGTGTGTCCCACACCACTCTCCATTTTCTTAACTTTTAAAGCAATAGATCAAAATGAGCCCGGGTGCCTTAGGATGGGAACCAAGAGTCCTCATAGCCTTAAATTGATATTTTGAAACTACTGAAGTAGTCATAATTCACATACGAGATCATTTGAATGTGTTTTTTCCTATAGCCAATGTCACAGCCTAATTTCTCAAGTCATGATGCCACCTACTATAACCCACCAGCATGCAAGCCAAACCTATTGACCAAAATGAATAGTAAAAAACTATTCAAATAGATAAAGAATAAAATGCAAAAAATGATGCAATAATAAATAAAATACATAATAAAGTTTGAAAACTTGGTGGTGTCAATACAAGAGCTTTTACGTAACAAGATTTTAAAGTGAAGTACAAATGAATACACTGCTACAAATTAACTCTGAATATAATGTAGAGACTAGTCTACTAAATATGAGAGAGAAAACTAATAGTCCAAATGCCAAGAGCATACTCTACGTCTCTGAACCATGGATGCTCTACACGATGCACACATCAATATGATAACCCATACTATGATCTGCAGGTGGCATAAGTGTAGTATGGGTACCAAACACATGGTACTTAGTAGGCAACTGTCGATTGAGCTCCAAATATAAGGCAGGTATATTTAACATATAAATAGAATGGAAAAGTGCACCTAAATATCTAGCAACCATATAAGATAGCCAATGAGATAATAAGCATAAACTATTATATTCATGTCCAAGAGACAAATATATTAAGGCTAAGAAAGTAGTACAAATGAACTATATTATTCCAGCCATACATAGGAATCTAAACACAAAACCATGTATCACTAGCAAATATACCTAGTAAAGGAAGAAGGAAAATGTATATAAGTATACAAAGACAAGGAATGAATATACAATCTGAATGAATGAAAGCGAGGGATATAAGATAAAACCATATCTACATATAAGTACGTATACACACACACACATACACACACATATATATAAGAGTACATATCATAGGTCTACTGGAAGTACAACATACATCATCAAACTAGCTATCTAAACCTCATAATTATAAGATGAGATAGTTCTATAATACTCAAGGTTCTAATCCATATATCAAGTCACCAGTGGGTCATGCATAATACTATTATCTTAAGAGAAAGAGTTTTGAATCATACCTCAAGTCTGGATACCGAACTAATGTCCAATCTGTCACAAACTAGAAATAATAATGATAACAACAATGTCAATAACAATATGAGAAACCGACTATTTTGTACAACCAAATACCAAGTTAAGACTATATATATCCCCTACTTCCCCAGGCACAAAATATTCAATAAGCATATAATAATACAAGGCATATTCACCACCCATATCTATACAACCCTCCTATATAAGCTGATAGATATAGGTGTATACTTGTGATAGGCAATGCACATTCAAATATGAGTGTAACAAAATTCATAATATTATATTACCAACATTCATCACCATTACTATCATAACCATCATCATAATCATAACTATCGTCTGGCCTTACCAGGTATATCTATTAATACATCATACAAATGGCTAGCCTAACTTAACCTATAGATTTACACATAGGCACATCAATATAATTATCCTTCGGCCATTTCGGGTATCAATATCACTATCATAACATCTTACGGCCTTATCAGGTATTATCACATCATCATAATATCCTCCATCCTTGGCGGGTATCATCATATCATAATAATATCCTCCGATCTTGTCGGGTATCATTATATCATCATAATATCAAAATCAATGTCAATAATAGAGAGCAAACACCACGAGGGATAAAATAAAGCGCAAGCCCTACAAGGGATAAAGTAAATAGACATGAAAAGAGTAGAAAGGTAGAGTATATTTCCATAATATATCATTCATCATCAATATCACATTATCAATAAGCAAATATACATAAAATGAATATTATAAATTTCATCAGGTTTTACTTTGAATTTTTTAATCAATTAAGCATATTTTTTCATCCTATATCGGAGACATGTGTATCCTGATATGACAGGTTGATATGATAGGTGCACAGGCTCAAACCATTGCTAAAAGAGTGTGAATCCATAATTTTGTTGCTCAGAGTTAACTTCTTGACTAAATCATTATAAAAGTGTAGAAAGGGTTAAAATATTTCATGATTGGAGTATTAGTAATATCAATCATAGATTGGAACTTATCTTGTTCAAGTTTTTAAAACGTCATTATTAACCTCTTAACATATAAACTATACATTAAAACTGACATTTGTTATTATGAAGAAATCAATTATTAAGGTATAAAGTAGCCTTTAACCCTTAGTTAGTAACAACAATAACAATATTATATTATAATCAGAATCATATGAATCATTGATGCAACGATCATGAATGTATCAAATCTATACATGCCATAACTAGTATTCATACAACGCAACCATAAGCATTAATATATCAATAAAATACAATTGCATCCTTTACAAGGATAGACACTTCCTTGATGGTCGACTTATATCATAAGATGGCCTTAGGCCCAATAATGTGTTCAAAAAAATTATAACATCATAATCACAATCTTCATATTCAAAACCCATATAAAAATTGCATGCATACATTAGTTAATATTATAAGAAATAGCATATTCATGAATCCTAAAATCCTTATAAGTCATAAAGCATATCTATAACCGTCTCACATATATTAGGCTCTCACATCTAGGAGGCATATTCATCCATGAAACATAACTCATAAGTATAAGGAATATCATCTCTATAGGCCAATTATCATGTCTAAGAGAAAATAACATCTCTAAATGCCCAATATTATATCTAAGAGGAAATAACATCTCTAAAGTCTCAATACCATCCTTAAGAGAAATATCATCTATATAAGCCATTTATCATAATTCAGGGAAAGTCAACTAAATTTATCAAGCCACAAAGTAAACTTATTATAAAGGCTCAATAGTCTCAACGAGGCCTAGCATCTGCAACTAAGTCCACAAGGTATAGAACAAGTCTTGGCTTAAGGTATGTTTGAGGAACCCACTTCTAATCCTGAATTTCCATATCTAGGAAATTTATACCCCAAACTAGTCTAAGGTATCTAGTTCAACTTCCAGATGTCAAGTAAGCCATAACAAATCTCAAGATTGGATTTTTGTCTAGTAACAAGGACATTTAAGTAAACTCTACCTAAATTATAGTTTCAAGTTCACTAGAATAGCTTAATTAAGGTTAATCATATCAACTATACTTTTAACACCACAAACCATATCCCAAAACTAGCACAGAATCATATCCACTCAATGAGTTCATTCAATTTAGGAATGAGGGAATAAGATTCAAAAAGAGTACTAAGCATTCCACCTTACGGGTCAAAACCCTTATCTAATTTTCAAACTTTAAAAATCATGATTTACTCATTCTACCCATAATCAAAGTTAACATTCACATTCACATGCGATATATAACAAGCATCATGTTATAGAGAAGAGTATACAGAAGCATAACTCAAAGGTGAACTGTAAAACCTTACATTATTCTCCAACGTCAATTTTTGCTTCATAATCCCAAAATCCCATCAGACAATCAAAACTGTGATTTTTTCCATTATAATCCCAAAATCCAATCGCACAATCAAAACTGTGATTTACTCATCAATACAAGAATAACGATACCCATATTACACCATTTTGCTTCATGTCCAAGAACATCACTTAAAACCTCAAGTGGGTCCCATATTTTAAAATCACATTTATGATCTTAACTAACCATTCAGGAAACATCATGGATTTATAATCCCAAAGAAATGGGTGAAAACTAAGAAAACTTTAGGCTAAAAGCATGCCTTAGGTGAGTTGGGGTTTTGGTCTGATAATCAAGAAATTCAAGCATGCAATTGAAGGATTTGTACCTTAAATTTGAATATACTAACGATGAAAGATGTTAATCAAGCTCCAAATCACCTTAAAGAATCAATTTTGAGTTATCACACTTATTTAGGGTTCTAGGTCTCAAGGTTGAGTTAAAAATAGTCAAAACACTACCTAAAGGGCCTTTTTATACCAATTCTAGGTATAGTGATGTTGCTATCACAATCCAGGGATGGCATTCCCACTTGGGCGATTGCAATAACCCTATGGAAATTGCCATATCCCTCTGTGCACCTGATGGCAGCATAGTCAAAAACTAGTTTTTGACCCTAAAAACTCATTCAGAGCCATATGAACATGATCTAATAGTGAAATTTGAGTGCTAAACATATTTAATATCCAATGAAATAATCAAAAATTTTAGCTAAGATCATTTTTAAAAAAAGTGAGACCCACATCTATATTTCCTTTTTCATAAAATATTCTTAATAGCCCAATATAAGTCTGAAAGCCCTGGGACCTCAACCAACAATGCCCCTAGCCTGGAATTGATATTTCAAACACAATAAAGAAGTTGAATTTTTCGTTCGAGGTTGTTTTGATAGAATGTAGGTCCCATACTAAAATATTAATTTTTCAACTTTCTGACCAATATGTTAAAATGAGATCGAGTGCATTGTAACCCTAACCAAAGTTCTAACTACCTTAAATGGATATTCTAGAGTTGTTCTCCTAGTCACAATTCATATCTGAGATCATTTTGCTAAAGTTTTAGTTCTATGGCCATTTGGAACTAGCGATGACTCTAAGATAAGGAATTGACTCTAAAAACCAAATGAATTACTCGGTAACCAAACTCTTAGAACCAGCAATTCATAATGAATTGGGCAGTTGTGGGGAAGCCATAATGGAAAAAATAAATTGAATTATGAAAAATTAAATGAAGGATCATTACATCCAATTTGAACCAACAAAGATTTCAAAATAGGGAATTAGCTATAAAAAACAAATGGACTGCCCGATTAAAAAACTATTAGTTCAAGAAAGTGAAAAATGACTTAGGAAAGCTATAGAAAAGTTCTAACAATTATTAAGGGAGAAATATAGAAATGAACTGAAGGGTCATTACAATCCATGAGTCTTCAAATATTGTGTTCTTACCCATCTTATTTGAACTGGTAAATACCTTATATTATATTATGAACAACTACCTATTTAGTTTATGCATAATTAAGCTATGTCTATTATGCCAATAATTCTAGTGCCATAAAAGGATCCACCATGGTTACTATTTATAACCAACCCACACATAGCCTAAAAATTTTCTAAGGGGCATTATGAAAATATTAAATCCAAAAACATGTTACATATGCCCCCTAATTTATTTGAATGCTCTTAGTTTTCATATTTTTCTCTTAATTTAATAAATAACACAGATAAGAAAGAAAACATAACTCAAATAAAATTAAAATAATAAGTATGTCTGCTCTACTAGATAGATCAACTAAAAGAAAATAAATATAGCAACAAAAGTCCTCAAATATTGGTATATTACCACCCGTAATTAAGAATTCATGCACTGTAATCAATACAAAAAAATGTAAAACATATGGTAGGGACATATCTATGGTGCTCTAGACACCAATAGTGGACTGATCAATGTGGATCAGACATACAACCTTTTGATACTCTCCATCAACTAGGGATAAAAAGTAATCCTAATCTCAAGTCTCATATCACCTACAATGAATGGTGCATTCAATGGTGTAGATCGCATGGGGGCAATTGTTGCGACCCTATGACTCTTAGAAATAGTAGTAACATCCTTCATAGAGATTTTCGAGCTATAGAGCTCTCAACTCCTCTTACCCTTTCTTCTATCTCAAATAAGTATAGCTCGGAGCTCTATTTGTTTCTCTTATACCTATCTTCAAATCTTCTATATATTTTTCTTTATTTTTGGGGATGATCCATACTCCCTAGATCATTCTTCTTTTTTGGTTTGCATATGTCGATGTCTTATTGTAGAAGTCAAGCATATTAATAACATGGTATACCTCCTTAATCACTATATAGGAGGAGGTTATACTACCTATAATTGCCTAAAGATGTGTTATATCTTAGGTTTTGAACTCTTAATTTTTATGAAACTGTGCTTACTACTCAAGGTACGACTCTGATGTTGAGTTGTGAAGGATCATCACGAGTCGTATAGAGCATATAGTGGTCTAACAAGTGAGATTTCCCAAAAGTTTTTGGCAAGGTCACAACTGGAATCATATAACTCGTAAGGTAATGTCACATCTTATGGTAATCGATTCATGACCTTAACTGTGAGATGAACCATGGTCACTATCTTTTAATGCCTAGACTCCACGAGTCATAGGGTATGGTCACGAATCATAGTGTGGGACTCATTACCAAACTAGTAAGGAGGCCTTAAGTTTCTGTCTAGGCTACTAATCTCGGTGATGACTCATAATTAATGACCATTATTCATGATTTAACCGTGGACATTGGTGATTGTTTTTCCTTCATTTTAATTAGGGGAACTTTAGTTATTCCTTTTATCCCTAATTATAACCCATGACCATAAATCCCATAGGGGTCAATTTACCATTATTTTAATAAGTCAAATACACTTTCTTATCTCTTAAATTTCTAAGTCTAGAACAAAACTGGGGTTACTAAGGGTTGGTTATCTAGGGATTAAAGTGTGGTTTTTTCACAAAATTCTTGGTGTTTTTAGGCATGTATATTTTCCATAAAGTTATATTTTTATCTTGGAATAAAATGGCTTGGGGTTTGGTATTGGAATTTGAGTTGAGGGTTTTGGATGATTATTGTTTGAATGATATTCCCATGGTTTCCATTTATTTATTATTATTTATTCATTAATTTTTGAACTCTTTGGGTGCACGATTATGTGTAAGGAAATGGGTGTCATGGTTTCCCATAAATTTTTGAATAATGGAAAGGTGGTCACGGATTACCCTAAATTTTATGGATTTAGATATTGAAATTGATAATAACATCAGCCCACTGTAATGCCCTGAGATGGGTACCTTGGACGCTACACGGTGCTCATGATCCCGAAGGACCACAAGCTAACCCTTGACTGATATCCGCAACTCAGCACTTAACATTACACTATAAAAATGCAGAAAACTAGAAGAAAACTTGCCATAAGGTTCAAATATCTGAAATACAACTAAAATATAATACTAATACATCTATCTGAAAAGCCTCTAAACTGTCTGAACTGTGGAGCTGATGGGACAGGTCACCAACTAACTTCGTCTACTAAAATACTGAATCAAGTGAAATAATAAAATAAAGATTATCCTCAAATAATAAAGATTCACTGTTACGCTTACTGCTGCTAACTGAATCTGAACTATTAAGGGTGCATTGGAATACATGCTTCTAAACCTATGGTATAAAATGCCATAGCACAGAAAAGTAAGTGTTAGTATAATGGAATATAATGGTATGCCAGATAAGGTAAGGCTAAATGTAGTGGTTCATATGCATGAATGATACTGACTAAATAATCTGAGTATACTACGTGAGGATACATGCATGAATTCTCAAACTATAACTAAAATCATAGGAACACTGAATACAAAATTCTAATAACTGGATTTCTGATAACCGATTCTACTGATTTTGATATATGATTGATTGAGGTTGAGATCAGTCCTATCTAGCTGGTGATCTCTGAATATACTGATAATGAAGATGATTAGCTGAATCTATGATCAGTCATATCTAGTGGGTGATCTCTGAATCTAATGGCACTCGATACAAATTAATTATATTTGAGATCAGTCCTATATATTGGGTGATCTCTGAATCTGTTGGTACTGATACTGATACTGCTTAACTAAATCTAAGATGAGTCCTATCTACTGGGTGATCTCTAAATCCATTGATAATACTAATGAATGATTGTATCTAATAGTCCTGAATCTCTGCTATTGATCTATCTTTTACTTAGACTGATTCTGAAGCTGAGACTGTGGGAGGTAGTCTCCTAATCAACATGCCCCGAACATAAAATAGTGGGGTCCATCCTGTAAACCCAGCTGGAAAGGTGTTAGTACCGTGCCATAGGTAAAGACAACTGGTATGGGGTTATTCCAAATCTAGTGGGTGACCCTTAAGACCAGTCCTATACTAGTGGATGATCCTGGAGTATATCAGTCCTATCTAATGGTTGACATCTCATACCAATGCTGGCTATGTAGTTCTAGAACTTAGGGATTCTTCTAGGGATCTCAGTCCTATCTACCAAGTGAGCCCCCATCCCAAGGTTTGCTCGGTGCTAAATCATACTCCCAATTGAAAGACACTAAACTGATTACTAATTCATATAGGCTTGACTGAGCTGTTACTGATCATACTTGTTTGACTGAGGTAAACTCAATTCAATGAGTTCCGCTGACTGACAAAACATTACTAAGTTATGAATTGATTACCAAACTGAAGCTGGAATGCTACTGATACTGAGATTACTGAGATTTCCTAAGTTCTGTAACTATCTGAGTTCTACTAAGTTCTATAACTAACTGAGAGTACTACAAACATGTCATGACTAAGATTATTGTGAAACTTATAATGGCTCTAGGCAAGAGGCTAAGTTGTTCAGTATAAATATCTCCAGGACTCGATAACATAAATAATACTAGAAAGGACAAATCATCGATAACATGGCAATAGTCTATCATTTACAACACAATCAATGAGGCATCTCTTCAAGCACTTGAATTCTTAAACATGTAAATGTATAGGGAGTGCATACTATTATCTCATAATTCATTCAATAAGGAATGCACATGAGTAGGAATGCATGCAACATATCATAATTCATTCTCTAAGGCATTTCAACAAACACTTGGCATGCATTAACTTATACATAATTGGGGATTTCTTGTCAACATGCTATAATGACTCTATTTCTATCACATAAGAATTTTATCAAACATATGGGGAGCATACTTTATTAAATACACCTAATTAACATGGTTACATCAATCAACATGCATCTTGAAGGGGTTTATCATGGACATCATGAAAATATCACATACAAGGATCAAAGCTTGGAACTTTGTAAACAAAACATGAATTAAAAATCAATAACAACATGAACTTCAATTTCAATTCAAATAAATCATGAAAACTCATAAATATATATAATCTTTGGATTTAGAAAAGGATTCTTTAATTTTATGGATGGAACGAACCCAAGAATCAACATTTAACATACCTTAATTCTTGATTTTCGGAAGATTGGCGGAGAGACTCTTGAATTTGGATCTTCAATTGGAAAACCCTAACTTGTTCTTGAGAGAAATTGAGAGAAACCACTATAGTTTGGGTAAAATATGACCGAATCACTTGTTTTAGAGTTATATGAAAATGGGAAAAAGACTAAAATAACCCTGGGATCATGACTATTTTAATGACTAGAAAACTTGGTGCTGGCACACTGGTCGATGGGATACTCAATGCATCGCATCATGATCACACTGATCCTCAGTTCTTTTTGCTCTGGTAGCCTGTAATAATTTTAACCAACGGGATAGGCGACGCGGTGCACTAAGATCCCATTGGTCTACAATTTTGATACCCTAAACATGGTCTAAATGGGGACTGAAAATTCTAAAACTTATGTAGGAACCTCTATTGATATTCTAGATCATGAATTAACTAAAATATCAGCTATCGAAGGTCGAGAAGGTCATGAAATAAATCATCAAAGTTCAAAGGCTTATGAGATGAAGAAGTTTCAACACTTAGCCAAATTTTCTAAGTGTGAAGCTTCTTTTTACAAGCTCTAAAGAGTTTTAATGATTAGGAAAATTTGCAAGGTCTTACAATATATACCCCTTGGGAAAATTCATCCCCGAATGTGACTGACTAGGCTAAGATTTCTAATAGACTAAATTTACTTTAAGGAACGTGAACATCTAAAACATGACTATATGACTAAAACTACTAATATTCTAAAATGTCATACTTAATATGCATATCTGATGCATGGCTATCTGACTGAGTTGATTCTCATGAAATCATGACTGAATTTACTTATAAGCTAAGCTTCTCGTACTGAATATGTATGTCTAATACACAAAAAATTACTAAGCTGACTCTCAAATGCATGACTGAATATGAAATGATAACTAATATTAAGTTTGTAAGGAAAAATCTATGTTTGAAATCGGATAGGTTTAAGTTCATGAAAGCATCGGGGTAACATAGGGTATCTCCCCCTTGGGACACTATGTCCCTCTTAAGAAGGATTACTTCACTAAGACGCTTAAGGAAAAATGTTGTGATGCATAAGGCACCTACGATCTAGATAATGATAGAGCATCTGGGATCTGAAGCTAATGCGTAATACATGAACTTAGTTGATCTGGCAACTACTAGGACTTTCTATATTGGAATAGTTACCTTCCTGATATTTTTGATAGCATGACTAGATGGAAAGATGGCAAAAAAACTATACAAATTTGACTTCCTGACTACTAAACTAAATCGCTGGCTTTACTGACTAAGTCATGCCGATTCCATAAGCTCAAATGGGAGAAAAGGATCTAACAATGCATATTAGGAAGATAAAGGACTTATAACATACCCGAATCTATATTAGGGGAACCTTCTTAAATATAATGAGTCTGGAGTGCATAAAATATGTTCTGACGCTGACCATTAGTGCTACCAGAAGTGGCTCCTTTTTGACGCAAATCTTTACCCCTCTGAGCCAAAATTCTACTCTCTCGCAACCTATGGCTGGGCTTACCACGACCTAAACATACCTCACTGCTTGCTCTACATGAACCTAGGTGGTTCTTACCATATTCTTTACAAAGCGGATAGGTACACTCACTTCTCACACTACCCTTGGGCTTTGGAGCTTGGCATCCCGTTAAGATTTCCATCACTGAACTTTGGAACTAGTGTACGAGCTAGGGATGGAGCTGGGACTAAAAATTTCTAGCTTCACTGAAAATGGTTACCACCCTGACACCCTGGCTGAGAAAAACTAAAACTACTTGTTTTCGATTTCTTATTCATTCTCTCTCTCTCCTTAGATTTTTCTGCCTCAATCTGCTGAGCATCATTAGTCAAGATAGATCCATTTCTCTATTGAGAGTAGCAGTCCTACACTCCTTAACCACCAACCTAGACACACCGGTCATAAACTTACTCATGCTATATCTAGGGTCAGCCATCTGCTCAGGAACATAGTTAGACAACTGATTGAACTTGAGGCAATACCCCTTCACTGACATAGAGCCTTGAAGTAGGTTCATGAACTCTTCTACCTTAGATTCCCTTATCTCAAGTGGGAAAAACATATCTAAGAATGCATCCTAAAATATCAGCCAATTCATGGGAGTTGCATCCTCCCCTTTACTCTTATTGCACATCACTACCCAATTATGAGAAATATCCTTTAACATATAGGATGCCAATTCTACACTATCCTCTTCAAAGACATGCATAATATGGGTGATCTTCTTCACCTCCTCAAGATAAAGCTATGGGTCCTCGCTTACTATTGACCCAAAGAATTTTGGTGGGTTCATTCTTATGAAATTTTTCATCCTAGCTACGGCTGAATATCCATCTTGCTGAGGTTGGGTGGTAGCCTGATGGTTACCCTAAATATTAGTTGTCACATTTTGGAAAAGCTACTAGAAACTCTTTATGTGACACATTCTTTCTACGAGGAGGCATATTCTATAAATGAAAGAAAGAATGGATTAGAGTGAGAGTCTTAACGTGAACTCATGCTCACTCTCACGACATGAATACTGAAAAGATGGAAAACTATTCCTAAAACATCTTATAGCCTCCTGTATATAAATGTGTGGGGTAACACACCCATGCACAAGACTCTACTAGATGTGGCTTTTTAGACTTTTGAGGAAACCGTTGAACCTTAGGCTCTGATACCAGTTTGTACCCCGAGTCAGGTACCCCAAACGCTACACGATGCTTATAATCCTGAAGGACCACAAGGTACTGCTTCACTAATATCTGTAACTGACCAGTGAACAATACACTTTAAAAATGCAGAAAACTTGCGGAAAACTTGGCATAAGGTTTAAATAGCTGAAATACAATTGAAAATTGAATACTGATATATCTATCGAAAAAGCCTCTAAACTGTCTAAACGATAGATTTGATGTGATAGGTCCCCAACTAACTCTATCTATGAAAATATTGTATCTAGTACAACAATAAAATAAATGTTATCCTCGAGTGATGAGGATTCACTGCTACGCCTACTACTGCTGACTAAATCTGAACTGTTAAGGGTGCTTTGGATCTTGTGCTTATGAACCTATGGTATAAAACACCAAAGCATAGAAAAGTATATGTTCGTATAATGGAATATACTGGTAAACTAGATGAGGTAAGGCTAAATGCAGGGGTTCATATGCATGAACAATACTGACTAAATAATCTTAGTATACTGAATAAGGATAAAAGCATGAATGTACAAACTATAACTGAAATCGTAGGAACACTGAATACCAAATTTTAATACCTGGCTTTCTTATAACTGATACTGATATCTAATTGACTAAGGTTGAGATCAGTCCAATCTAGGGGGTGATCTCTGAATATACTGATAATGAAGATAATTAGCAGAATCTGTGATCAGTCTTATCTAGCGAGTGATCTCTAAATCTAATGGTACTCGATACTAATTGAATATATTTGAAATCAGTTCTATCTAATGGGTGATCTCTTAATAGGTTGGTACTAATACTGATACTACTTCACTAAATTTAAGACCAGTCCTATGTAGCGAGTGATCTCTAAATCCATTGATAATAATAATTAATGATTGTATATAACAGTTTTGAATCTGTGCTACCGAGCGGAGTTCTTTCACTAACACTGATTCTAAAGATGAGACTGTCTAGTAACCTAACCGACATATCCTAAATTGAACTAGTGGGGTCTAACAGGTAACCCTACCTGGAAGATATCAGTACCATTCCACGAGTAAAGAAAACAACTATAGGGTCAGTCCTAATCTAGCGGGTGACCCTTGAGACTTGTCCGGTACTAGCAGGAGATCCCAGAGTATGTCAGTCCTATTTAACGTATGACATCTCATACCTATGTTTCTACATAGTTCTGGAACTTAGGGATTGCTTCGAGGGAACTCTTTCTGGTGAGCCAACATCCCTAGGTTCACTCAATGCTGAATCCTACTCCCAACTGGAAGACACTGAACTGATTACTAATTCATACTAGGCTTGACTGAGCTATTACTGATCGTACTTATTTGACTGAGCTAAACTGAATTCACTGAGTTCCATTGACTGATGGAAAATTACTGAGTTCTGAATCAATTACTGAACTAAAGCTGGAATGCTACTAATACTGAGATTACCGAGATTCCCTAAGTTCTATAACTATCTGAGTTCTATTGAGTTCCATAACTGACTAAGAGTACTACAAATCATTGCATGACTCTGATTATCGTGAAACGGACAGTGTCTCTAGACAAGCAGCTAATTTTTCAGGAATAAATACCCCTAGGACTTGAAAACATAAATAAAACAAGATAGGACAACTCATAAATAATATAGCAATAGGCTATCATTCACAAAACAATCAATAAGGCATCTTTTAAGGACTTGGAAGTCTTAAACATATAAATATATAGGGAGTCCATACTATTATCTCATAATTCATTCAATAAGGAATGCATGCAACATATCATAATTCATTCTCTAAGGCATTTCAACAAACACTTGGCATGCATTAACTTATACACAATTGTGGATTTCTTGTCAACATGATATACTGACTCTATTTCCATCACATAAGAATTTTAGCAAACATATGGGGAGAATACTTTATTAAGTACACCTAATTAATGTGGTTACATTAATCAACATGCATCTTGAAGGGGTTTATCAAGAAAATCACATAAATATCAGATATTAGGATCAAAGCTTGGAACTTTGTAAATAAAACATGAATTAAATTTCAATAACAACATGAACTTCAATTTCAATTCAAATGAATCATGAAAATTCATAAATATATATAATCTATGAATTTAGAAAAAGATTCTTGAACTTCTTGGATGGAAGGACCCTAAGAATCAACATCTAACTAACCTTAACTCTTGATTTTTGTAAGATTGGTAGAGAGACTCTTGAATTTGGATCTTCAATTGGAAAACACTAACTTATTCCTGAGAGAAATTGAGAGAAACCAGTATAGCTTGCGTGAAATATGGCAGAATCACGTGTTTTAGGGTTATATGATGGTGGAAAATAAACTAAAATAACCCTAGGATCGTGATTATTATAATGACAAGAAAACTGGGTGCCGACGTATTGGTCAATACAATACCCAATGTAGCACCTCATAATCATGTTGAGCCTTAGTTTTTTTTACTCTGGTAGCCTGCAACAATTTTAACCAATAGGATAGTTGATGCGGCATGCCATGACCGCATTGGTCTACTGTTTTGAGACCCTAAAGATCATCTAAATAAGGGTCAAAAGTTCCAAAACTTGTCTGGGAACCCCTATTGATATTCTAGATCATGAATTAAATAAAATATTATGTACCCAAGGTTGGGAAGGCCATAAAATAATTCATCAAAGTTCGAAGGCTTATAAGATGAAGAAGTTCCAACACTAAGCCAAATTTTTTGTATGTGAAGCTTCCCTTGACATGCTTTAAAGAGTTTTTAATGATTAATAAACTTTGCGGGGTCTTACAATATCTCTCTCTTGGGAACATTCATCCCCAATTGGAACTTACTAAGGTGATATTACTGATAGAATGAACTTACTTAAGGGATATGAACATCTAAAACATGACTATAAGACTGGAACTACTGATATTCTGAAATCTCATACTATATATTCACATCTGATACAGGATATCTGACTGAGTTGATTCTCATAAAAGCATGATTGAATTTACTAATAAGCTAAGCTTCTTGTACTGAAAATGTATATCGAATGCCCAAATGTCTGACTAAGCTAACTCTCTAATGCATAACTGAATTTTCAATGATAACTGATATTAAGTTTGTAAGAAACAATATGAGTATGAAATCAAATGGGTTTAAGGTCATGACAGCATTGGGGAAACATAGGGTATCTAACCCTTGGGAAACCATGTCCTTAAGAAGGATTACTTCACTGAGACCCTTGAGGAAAAATTATGCCATTGTACAAGGCACCTACAAGCTAGATCATGACTGAACATCTTGGATCTGAAACTATTGTGTGATACGTGAACTAAGATGATCTTGCAACTACTTGGAGTTTCTATCATGGAACAGTTACCTTCCTGTGATTTCTAACAGCATGACTAGATGGAATGATGGGAAACAAACTATATGAATCTGACTTTTTGACTGCTAAACTAAATCGCTGGGGTTAGTGACTAACTCATGCTAAAAACTTAAGCTCAAATGGAAGCAAAGGATCTAACAATGCATATCATGAAGATAAAGGACTTTTAACATACCTAAATCTATATCAGGGTAGCATTCTTGATTATAATAAGTCTGGAGTAAGTAAAATCTATTTTGATGCTAACCACTAGTGGTACTAGAAGTGGCTCTTTATTAATGCAAATCTTTACCCCTCTTAGTCAAAACTCTACACTTTCGCAACATATGGCCTGGGTTACCATAACCAAAACATACCTCGTTACCTTATCTACATGGACCTAGGTTATTCTTACCTCGTTCTTCACAAAGTGGATAGGTACGCTCACTTCTCATACTATCTTGGGCTTTGGAGCCTAGCATCCCATCAACATTGAAATCCCTAAAATTTAGTACTAGTGCACTAACTGGTGATGTAGTTAGGACTGAAAACTTCTAACTACGCTAAGTACGGTTACCACCCTGAGACCTTGGCTGAGAAAAACTAAAACTACTTGTTTTGGCTTTCTTATTCATTCTCTCTCTCTCTCCTTAGCTTTTTCTGCCTCAATCTGCTGAACGTACATCATTAGTCTAGAAAGATCCATGTCTCTATTGAGCATAGTAGTCCTACACTCCGTAACCACTAAGCCAGACACACCGCTAACAAATTTACTCATGCTAGATCTAAAGTCAGCCATCTTCTACCTTAGCTTCTATCATCTCAAGTTGGAAAACTTATCTAAGAAAGAAACCTAAGATATCTGCCAAGTCATGGGAGCTGTATTCTCCCCTCTACTCTTCTTCCATATCACTACCTAATCATAAGAAACATCCTTCAACCTATAGGATACAAATTTTGCAGTTTTCTCTTCAGAGACATGCATAATCTGGGAGATCTTCTTTACCTCCTAAAGATAAAGTGTTGGGTCCTTGCCTGCTATTGACCCAAAGAATTCTGGCAGGTTTGTTCTCATAAAAGTTTTTGTCCTAGCTATGGCTGAATCCCCATCTGGCTGAGGTGAGGTTGCAGCCTAACGGTTACCCTGAACATTGGTTGTCAAAGCTTGGTCTAATACCTGAAAAGCTACTCGAAACTCTGCATGTGACACATTCTCATTCATAAAATCTATGGGCTAAGGTGGCTGGTTATTATTTCTAAGGACATTATATCTGCATAGAGGCATATTCTATAAACAAAAGAAGAATGGATTGGATTAATAGTATTAACTTGAGCTCATGCTCACTCAAATTAAATGAATACTAAAAGAAAGAAAACTATTCCTAAAACATCTTATAGCCTCCTGTACATAAATGTGGCGCACAACACACCCATGTACAAGACTCTACTATATGTGGCTTTTTAGACTCCCGAGGATACTATTAAACCTTAGGCTCTAATACCAAGTTACTAACGCCCTGAGTTTGGTACCCCAGATACTAAACGGTTCTCATAATCCCAAAGGACCACAAGCTAAACCTTGACTGATATTTGTAATATAACATTGAATAATACACTATTAAAATGTGCAAAATTGGCAGAAAATATTCCACAAGGTTCAAATATCTAAAATACAACTAAAAACTAAATACTGAAACATCTGTTTGAAAAGCCTCTACACTGTCTGAACTTGGAGTTGATGGGACAGGTCCCCAACCAACTCTATCTACTAAAATACTGAATCTAGTGCAATAATAAAATAAATATTATCCTTGAATAATAAGGACTCACTGCGACACCTACTACTGCTAAATAAATCTGAACTGCTAAGGGTTCTCTGGACCTCATGCTTCTGAACCTATAGTATAAAACACCATAGCACAAAAAAGTATAAGTCAGTATAATGGAATATACTGGTATGCTAAATGAGGTAAGGATAAATGTAGGGGTTCATATGCATGAACAATACCGACTAAATAATCTAAGTATACTAAATTAGGATACATGCATTAATGCACAAACTATAACTGAAATCATAGGAACACTGAATGCCGAATTCTAATAACTACATTTCTAATAACTGATACTAATATATAATTGACCGAGGTTGAGATCAGAACTATCTAGTGGGTGATCTCTGAATATACTGATAATAAAGATGATTAGTTAAATCTGTGATCAGTTCTATCTAGCGGGTGATATCTGAATCTAATGGTACTCGATACTAATTGACTATATTTGAGATTAGTCCTATCTAACGGGTGATATTTGAATCTATTGTTATTGATACTGATACTGCTTGACTAAATCAGAGATCAGTCCTATATAGATGGTAATCTCCTAATGCATTGATAATGCTAATGAATGACTGCATCTAACAGTTCTAAATCTGTGCTATAGCGATGAGTTCTTTTACTTAGACTGATTCTAAAGATGAGACTATGGGAGGTAGTCACATAACCGATATGTCAGTATCATACCATGGGTAAGGAAAACTACTGTGAGGTCAGTCCTAATCTAAAGGGTGACCCCTGAGACTAGTCCTGTACTAGCGGGTGATCCCGGAGTATGTCAGTCCTAACTAACGGGTGACATTTCATACCTATGCTAGATCTGTAGTTCTAGAACTTAGGGATTACTTCTAGGGATCTCAGTCCTATCTAGCGGGTGAGCCCCCATCCATAGATTTGCTCGATGCTGAGTCCTACTCCCAACTGGCAGACACTGAACTAATTACTAATTCATACTAGGGTTTAATGAGGTATTACTGATCATACTTATTTGACTGAGCTTAACTGAATACACTGAGTTCCGTTGACTGATAGAATATTACTTAGTTCTGAATCAATTACTGAACTGAAGCTGGAATACTACAAATACTAAGACTACCGATATTTTCTAAGTTTTATAACATCTGAGTTCTACTGAGTTCTGTAACTGACTTATAGTACTACTAATCATGGCATGACTGAGATTATCATGATACTGACACTAGCTCTAGACAAGCAGCTAATTTATCAGGTATAAATACCCCCAAGACTCGATAACATAAATAATACAAGATAGGATAACTCATACATAACATGGCAATCTGCTATCATTCACAACAGAATCAATGAGTCATCTCTTCAAGTACTTGGAAAACTTAAACATGTAAATGTATAGGGAGTACATACAATTATCTCATAATTCATTCAATAAGGAATGCGCATGAGTAGGAATGCATGAAACATATCATAGTTCATTCACTAAGGCCTTCCAACAAACACTTGGTATGCATTAAATTCTACACAATTGTGGATTTCTTATCAAAATGCTATAATGACTCTATTTCCATCACATAAGAATTTTATCAATCATATGGGGAGCATAATTTATTCAATACTCCTAATTAACATGGTTACATCAATCAACATTCATATTGATGTGATGTATCATGAACATCATATAAATATCATATACTAGGAACAAAGCCTAGAACTTTATAAACAAAATATGAATTAAAACACAATAACAACATGAACCTTAATTTTAATTCACATGAATGAAGAAAAATCATAAATATATATAATCTTTGATTTTATAAAAGGATTCTTAAACTTTTTGTATGGAAGGAACCTAAAAATCAATGTCTAACATACCATAGTTCTTGATTTTTGGAAAATTGGCGGAGAGACTCTTGAATTTGAATTTTCAATTGGAAAACCCTAACTTGTTCTCCAGAGAAATTGAAAGATACCATTATATTTTGGGAGAAATATGGATGAATCATGTGTTTTAGGGTTATATGAGAGTGGGAAAAAGATTGAAATAACCCTGGGATCGTGGCTATTTCAATGACTTGAAAACTGGGTGCCTGGTCGATGTGGTGCATCTATGGGATCTATGCGATACCCGATGAATCACATCATGATCTTGTCAAGCCTCAGTTCCTTTGAATCTAGCTGCCAACAACAATGATAACCATCACGATAGGCGATGCGGCGTGCCAAGATCGCATTGGTCTACTATTTTTGAAACCCCAAACGTGGTCTAAATGAGGTTCAAAAAATCCAAAACTTTTCTAGGTACCCCTATTGATATTTTGGATCATGAATTAACTAAAATATCAACTACCAAAGGTCAGGAAGGTCATGAAATAATTCATCGAAGTTTGAAGTATTATGAGATGAAGAAGTTCCAATACTTAGCCAATTTTTCTATGCGTGAAGCTTCCCTTGACATGCTTTAAAGAGTTTTAATGATTAGGAAAATTTGCGGGGTCTTACACCCACCTTAAAAAATTATCTTCGAAATGTGATTATATGTATAATTTAGCCATTTTTGAAACTACTGCATTGCATAAAAATTTAATGAAATATAAATGGTTTTGAAAGGCTTTGGTGGCCATGATATAGTTGAAAATTAGGGCTTGGGGACCATGGATTTCCCTAATTTGGTTGATGATTGTCAAGGAAGGATTCGATAAGCATGCAAGCTCATTGGTATGATGATACCAATAGCGAATAGCTTAATAAATGTTCCTAGATAAATTTATGGGTTATGCGTAAAAGTTTTAATTTTAGATTAGAAGGGTTATGTAGTTTGCCTTGGAAGGTGGAGGTCCCATGGAGACTAATACTAGAAACCACATTTTCTAATGTAGGGGTCTTTATGAACATATGCATAGTTCACATACTATATATACTTTTGAATGGTTGGGGTCATGGAATCCCTAGACTTCCTTGGATTTCTTAGGCTTGTACAGCTAACACATACTAAATCTTTTTCGGTGGGGAAAGCAGGACCTATATAGACTATGGGTTCCCTTAGGATGATTAGATCTACAGAGTCTGGGTTAATGGTTTTAAAACTCATGCTAAACCTTTTTCCCTATCTTTGGATCTTATATATATGTTTGTATACATAAATATGAACTTGTACATTGGGTTTGGACTTGATTTTAAAATGGAACTTTTTAATCCCAACCCTAAGCTACATGGTAGCGCTCACCCTACTAACCATCCCTAAATTAAACGTCATTTAGTGATATAGGGTCCTAGGTGTTTCTTTTGTTTATTTATGCAGTATTAGGTGGTGCGATCGTCTATTGAGTTTACAGTAAAGTAGTAAGCTTCCATACTTTTAAAAGCTTGGTTATTCCATCAATTTTTGTCTATACTTTGGAATTCAAGAGAGTATAGTAACTTTATCACTTTGAGTGTTGTTGTCATAGTCGGTTGCATGTCTTGACCTGTTTTGATATTTGGATTTATTTATAAGCTTTTATGGACATATGTAGGTTGGATGGTGTTGTTGACTCTTTGAGCTTATTCTAGAGTTACATTAATTTTTTTATCTTTATTTTCTAGTTGTCTTCTGCTTTATTATTATTTGGATTTTTATCGATTGAATAGGCTATGGGGGGGTCTTCGATCCTTGGTGGGCTTGAAATGCCAATCACAACTAGGATCGAGGCTGGATCATGCTAAGAATCAGAGCATAGGTTAAATGTCTTTGGGTGTCCATGAATCCGTGAGGAGTAGAATCCCTTTTATGGGTGCATAGCGTCCCATAATTATGAGCGGAAGGCTATAAGACATTTAGAAATGTTTCCCTTTTATGTGTTCTGTCTTGAGTCATAGAGTTTCTCTAACTCTTGGTTCTCTTGCATATTAGATCATGCCTCCTTGAAGATCTGATGTTCATAGAAACTCTACGAAAACCTTTACCCCACCTAGGAGTAATATAGAAGGAAATCGCGTCATTTATACAGTATAGACCTGGTGTAGGGTCCCTCCTCCTAACCCTCCCACCCCACCTTGGGATCCACTAGTCTCCAGTAGTCCTTCAGTTGGTGTCATTCAAGTTCATTCACCTTAAGGAGAACTCTAATATATAGATCTGTTGTTCTATTTATTTATAACTCAGTTGGTGACCTCCCAGTCTCTCAAGTCAGATTAGTGTGGTTTTATTGCTCCTTCTTCATTAGTTACTTGAGTTGTTCAGCTTATGAGGTTAAATCTCCCAACCTTTACTGGCTCTAAGGTTGAGGAGGATCCTCGAGGATTTATTAATGAGATGGAGAAAATAATTAGGGTGATGCACGCTTTTGATTCTAAAGGTGTGAAGTTTACTGCATATTCATTGAAAGATGTAGCATATCAGTGTTGTACAGAGTGGGAGCAATTGAGAGGTAATGCTGCTGATATAGTTATATGGCATGAGTTTTATGGTTCCTTCTTTGATTATTTCTTTCCTAAGTAGTCAAAGAAAGCAAAGGCAAAGGAGTTTGTAACTTTAGAGCAAGTCAGGTTGAGTATGAACATGTATGCACTAAAGATCCATTAGTTGTGTCGTTATGCTCTAGAGTTAGTGTCTAGTATGAGGGTAAAAATTAGAAAGATTGATTGTAGTTTATCTCAGGACTTGGTATTGGAATGTAAGGTTGTGTTGTTGAATAATGATATAGATACCTCTAGGCTTGTGGTTTATATGTAGCAAGTTGAGGATGAGAAAATAAAGCAGGAAGAGATAGGAGAAATGAAGAATAAGAATTTCAAATATTTAATAAAATGTGGGGGTCAGTAGAATAGTGGAAGAGATGGTAAACAGTGAAGTATATTCAATAAAATGTGGGGGTCAGTAGAATAGTGGAAGAGATGGTAAACAGTGGAGTAAAAAGTAGGCTTAGGAAAATTATAATTCATATTTTTTGGCTATTAATCCTTATCCAATTCTATCTGGTGATCATTAATTTTAGTGATCCTAAGGCACAGGGTTCCCAGTCTCAGGCTAGTAGAGCTCAATCAGCGCTACCATATCCTCCTTATAGATTTTGCAGTCAACTTCACGAGGGTTATAGTGATAAAGAGGGAAATCAGTTCTTTAATTATGTATAACTGGGCATATGCAATGACATATCCCTTCAGCTAACATTATTACAAGAGCCAAGAAGGTCCCGATTGCTACATCATTAGCTTTTGTACCAATGAGTAATGTCCTTTTAGGTCATTTCTCATGATTCCTCTTATTTTTACCATAGAACTTTTGCATAGCTACCCCATTTATTTATAACTTACGGGAATTGACAATTTGGTTACCAAGCAGTTCGTATGGTTTTTAGAACCATTTTCCTATTTAGAAGTCTTGGTTGGTTCAAAATGGCCATCGAGCAAAAACTTTCAGAAAACAATATCAAATAAATATTCTGACTGTACCAATAACTCCAAACTATTATTTTTAAGTCGGGTATACCATTGGTTTGAGTCTCTCTACACTCGTATTCATATCAACCAGTTGGTCAGAAAGTTAAAAATTTAGATATGGGGTCCACATTTGGTTAAAATAACATTGGATAAAAAATCTGACCTTGCTAATGCATTTGGAATGTCAAGATCGGTATGGTTGCATATTTTATTTGCCTATATTGGATTCTTAATGTATCCTGAGGCATTGGCATAAAATTAGAATCAATGTCCAAATCTCAGCTGTCAATTAGTGGAGCAAAAGTACTGCTATGGAGAAGGCTTTAGCATGATTGTGATACCGAAATTGCGGCCTGAAAGTTTGCACTATCTCCCTATCTGAGGGCATAGGAAGGGTTATTTAAAAGCTCTTTTGGCTGAGAGTTGACCATTTCTCGACTGTCTTGAGAGCCATAAACCCTAATAGAGTGTAGTCCTTAAATTGAGCTTAGGTATTTATTGGGAGCTTGAATAGCTTGTGTAATCATTATTAATGCTGAATCAAAGGTATGAATCCTTCATTTTAGTGTTGAATTCGTGATTATTTTACCAAAAGATCCAAGAGGCTTGAGGTTAAGATCTTAGCCCAATCAAGATTTATATTCGCTTGATTATTGAGGGTTTTTACTCCTTAATGGTGTTTGAAAAATGGGTTGATCTCAAAAACTCATTTTTCATATGTAGGAGCCACTTAGGGTATTTTGGTATCATTTTGGACCCAAGCATAGTGGTGAAAAATATGTATTGATATTTTTATAATAATACATAAATTATGTTTTTGCTTGCTTGGCTCCTTGAAGAAGCTTTGAGGAAAGGGAAAGAAAAGAATGCTAGATTATGACCTATATTTGGATTCGACAAAGGTTAAGCTTACTTTTGTTAGATTGACCTTTATTATAGTATGACTATGATATATTGATAAGATTGGGCAGGGTTTTAAGTGTTGAAATGGTAGATAGTAATATTGGGCTTTGTTAACTACTTACGCTATTGAACTTATAAAGTTTGATAATTGACTTATAGTCTAAAACCTGATTTAGTGGGAGTTCTTATCTCATAAATATCATGAGAATGCTATAGTTTTTCTAGTTAGACGGGAGTAACCTTGTTCACTCATCCTAAGAGTAAGTTGACCTAGATATGCATTGTTCTAAAATTATCCTTCGATGCTTTGGATGGCTTAAGAATAATACTTGAGGAATAATTGTCCTAAAAAACTGGTGTGGATTGATCAACCTTTGAGATATGATTTAGATAACTTAGTGTAGTTCTGGGTCAAAGTTATAGTAGAAAAGATAACCTGGGATATTAGAAACGGAACTTTACACACCTTAAGCTTGAACTGTGTAGCTTCATTAGCAACCCAGATACTTGCTAAATTCCTAGAATATGCTTTTTTTAATAGGGTGGGAAAACCAGGTAAATGGTTTATTCATGATGTTGATTTAGAAATAAAGCGCATATTTGATTGTTATCTTATTTGAATTACTTGGATAGTAATGGAAAGTCTTGAAAATTGAACGAATGACTAAGCTATCACTTAACCTATTGGCTAAATTACTATGAGAGCCTTGGAGTATGTCATTACTGATATTATATTAAAGCCTAGTGACTAAACATATGTTTGTGCCAAGGAATCCCTTTTGTGCTATTATTGTAAAGCAGTCCTAATAAGAAAAATTATTGTAAGTATAACCATGGCTTTTAATTGACCATGCTAATAACCATGTCAATCCTGGTAATATATTGAGCGTTCATACCATATGGTTATGCATATTCTTGCCCTTATTGTGATAATTCATTGATAATGTATGGTGAGGTACCATGATGTGTCATTCCTTACTTCTCTTACACTCTATTATTTGTAGGTCTCGTGCGTGTTATTGATTTGGCTATATATATATATATTGTTCTCATGATGTAAATTAATCATATGGTGATGCATGGTAAATCCAAAGGATATATTAATAATATGATGAGGCTGGATAAATCCAGAGGATATACTGATGAAATGTGATGCCCAGTAAATCTAGAGGATATATTGATGAAAAGGTAATGCCTAATTAATCCAAAGAATATATTGATTATTTGATGATGCCCAATATATCCAGAGGATATATTGATGATGTGATGATGCCTGGTAAGTCTACAGAGGTATATTGATGTCATAATGATGCCTGGTAAGCCCGAAGTATATGTTTATGGTATGATGATTCTAAGTACAGAGAATATATATATTGATTATATGTATTGTAAACATGTATATATATATATTTATGATTGATTATGCCTTTATCTGAATACATTCGTGTGTGTCTTGAAGAGATTATTTTATGCCTGGGATGTCAGTTCTAATTATTCGATACTAATTACTTGTTAAGCAGTGTAGTTCTTTCTTTTGACGAATAGTGAGTAGAAGTAGAATATTCTGAATAAAGAGTTAGGCCTAATTAGTAAGTGCAATCTTTTATAGAAATAAGAATTCACCTAGTGGATATAATTGGCTTGGATAAATGGATTAATAAGGATAATTTCCTAATAAAATGAGTTATATGGTATCTTGTTGTCCCTTGATTGACTATAGTACTTTATTATTAGAAGTGTAGAATGCTAGTTGGTGAACCTTGTTAAGTAGAAATATGGTCAGTTGGAATTTCGGTTGTTACATGGATAATGATGATAATAGGTTTAGCATTATTTATGATAGTGATATTAATGCCTAAAGTATACTGTAGTTTGTTTTTTAAATGATAATTTTGTAGATTTATGAAGTTATATAGTAAGAGGTGTTGCTTGATAAATAGATATGTGCATTTGATAATATGTAACCTTTTTCCTATATGATTACTAGTGCACATTTGATAACTACAAATAAGCATTTGTGAAATGGCATCTATGGATTTGTAGTGCATCTTGACTAGATGCGAATGATGGCTATTTGGTGAATAATAGTTAATACTATCTCGTAAATGAGCATTATGTAAAGAATAAGTTAGAGCAGATTTGGAGATCCTATAATGACTAGTCAATTAGTAGCTTAATAATAATAATAAGTTTTGGTTAGCTGAGAATGAGTAGATAGAGTATATAGATGGCATAGATTTCTAAATGGCTATATGACTATAATTATGAGTGCTTGAGTATATGTAATTTCATTTTTGGTAATTGATGATGATTATAAATCTTGGTAAATGATGATGGATGTGAAATATAGTGAACCTTGGCTAAAGAAAAGTTGGTTACATGCTTATATACTTGAAGATTTGATCCATTCATGTACTCTCTAGTGGTATGAGACATTGTGATTGGTTATTTACATTATATTTATTTTGGGTGTACTCCCTGATGGTGTTGTACGTCATGGTGGGTTCTTTTATTTTATGTTGTCATGGATGTATGTGCGTTGAACTTGGTATTTATGTTGTTGTTGATGTATTAGTTACATTTTACACTCCCATATTGATTACTCATTTTATATGACAGTATTGGAATGTATTGATATGAGATATCATATTGTTATTCTACCTGATTAGTTATTTTGTACACTTATGATGAAGATGATTTAGGTTCGATTTTATATCTTGACTTACAGATATTGCGTTACTTTATATCATCTTTATATCATAATTTAGCTCAGTCGTCCTATGATGCCAATTGAGTACCCATTTTTTTAGTACTAATACTATGCTCCTATACCTTTTTGGTTTAGACCCGAGTACTAGTTGTCACCACTGATACAAGATTATGTAGTGCTAATTTTTCGGAGATTGGGTAAGCTCTTGGTATTTTGAGTCACCCATTTCTCTTTAGCATTGTTCAGTCTTTGTATTCTAGATGAATTTGTTGACTATTTTAGACTTATGAGTTATAATTACTATTATCAAACATAGATGCTCCTGTGCTAATATTACCAAGTTGTGGGATTGGTATTTTTATTTTGACTATCATTTTTTAGTGGAATACTATTATTGATAATTGTATTCGTGTATTTAGGCCCAGTTGAGCATTTCTACTAAAGTAACCCATTGCCTTGTGTCCAAGTTATAGTGTTAGCTTACTTAATTTTATGTTTTAGTAGGTTCCATCTGACTCATGAATCGGGTCATGACAAATTGGTATCATATCCAAGGTTTCACCGATATTGCAAGTGTCTAATAGAGTCATGCGGATTGGAATTTTAATGTCTTTTTCTTATCTTTGGGAGGATATGGGACATTCTTAGTTGTCCTAGACTTCTTGCATTTGAATCATCATAAGAGTCTGAGTTGATTTGTAGGATATTTTCTTGACTTTACCCTTTCACGGATGCCTTGAACAGTTGCTATAACTATGCCTGATGGGGGTAAGGAGATAGAGCCCAGGGATCCTACTCTTATTCGAGGACACCATCATGATGTTTCCCAAGTTAGGTACCAGGATGGGCCACCTGCCCAAAACCCCAATCCTGTACCTGAGCCAGAGATTTCTCCGCCACAACCAGCGGTGGACTAGGGATAGCCTAGGATCCACCAGGTTTAATTAATTTTTCTTTGCTCAGAGATGCCTTGGTTAAGCTATTGGGTATTTTTTATTATGAGTAGACTATTGGGGAATAAGGGCAGCTTACAGTTGCAACTCTTAGAGTTGAGGTTCCTTCTATGCTGTAAGTTGTTCAGGCGATGGCCACTCAACTAGTTGTGACCTAGTATGCTATGTTTGCCGAGGAGCAAAAAATGTCGGATAGATTCTTAAGGTTGGATCTGCTAGGTTTTTTGGTTCTCCTTGAGAGGATGCATTTGAGTTTCTTACTACTTATGAAGATAGGCTTCGTGCATTAGCACTTGTGGAGACTCGTTTTGTGTATTACACCATATTTTAGTTGGATTTATCTACTCAAAATTGTCTTAGAGGATTTATATCATGGACTCGGTTTTATGAGATATTTTTGGATAAGTATATCGCACGCAACCTTAGAGGTCGACTGAAGGATCAGTTAACCAGATTAATGCAGGATTCTATGATAGTCGCTGAGTATGAGGCTTGTTTACATGAGTTTTCCAGGCATGCAACTTCTATTTTTGACACAGAGTATGAAAGAGTTCCCTTCTTTGTGAGAGGACTGAGACTCCCTATTTTGATGGATACTCATTATCTAGTTGTTGCAGGTAGGAGTTTTAGCGAGGTTTTGAATTATGCTAGAATGATAGAGGACATGCATCAGAGGGTCAGTATGAGATGCATGGATTATTTGGTAGGAGTCCTAGAATTTCTTGATTCAGAAGTGGTAGTTCTTATGTTGGTCACCCTTCGCGTCCATATTTTCAGCCTTAAAGTAAAACTTGTTGACAAGTTCAGGCAACTCTACATACTACCGACGGAGGTCATTTGGTTCTTATGGTCATCATAGAAAGGGCGGTGATCAGTCTTTCAGAGGTTCTTCTGCAGATCGTGCTAGGCGTGGTGGTTACTCCAGTTTAACTGAAGTTTTGAGTTGTAGTTCTCGTCATGACTCTTGTTTTACTTGTGGACTTTCTGGTCATTTATCATGAGATTTCCCTAGTCGAGGGGTAATGGTTATTTCAGCCCAGTGTGCTACCCCTATTAGACCATTTTATCCCTTAGGTAGAGATAGATCATGAGGTCGCAGTGGTGGTTACCAGGGTGATCAAAGTGGTAGCTAGGCATGCAAAAAAGGAGGTCAGTCAGGTGCCTAGCCAGGTGGCGAGCATGGTTAGCTATACGCCATTATTGCTTTACTAGAAAATGAAACTTCAGATATTGTAGTTATAGGTATGATTAGGGTATGTCACATGTTAGCTCTTGCTTTATTTGATCTCGAATCCACTTATTCTTATGTATCTACTTATTATGCACCATGTTCGACTTGACTAGTGATTTATTATCTGTGCCATTGTGTATATCTACTCACATTGGTGATTCTTTAGTAGTGGACTAAGTATTTAGATCATGTGTTATGATATTTTGTTATGCTGATTGTTCTGTTAATCTTATTATATTGGATATGCTGGATTTTCAAAGTTATTCTGGGCATGGATTGCTTATCCCACTATCATGTGGTCATGGATTGTTTTGTTAAGATCACTACATTAACAATGCCCAACGTACCCCCATTCGTAAGATAGAGAGCGGTTAGTCATGAGCCGATGGGGATTATTTCCTTTATTTTTGCTAGGAGACTTTTATCTAGGGTTGTGATTCATATCTTGCTTATATTTCTTATTCTTTGGTAGAGAGTCCATCGCTTGAGTTTGATCTTATTATTTGTGAGTTTCCTGATGTGTTTCTTACCGACCTTCCTAGTATTCCCCCTGACTGTGAGATTGATTTTTCATTGACCTTGAGCCTGGCACCAACCTATTATTATGGCACCTTGCCATATGGCTCCTCCTGAACTTAAGGGGCTGAATTCTCAGCTTCTAGATCTTTTTTGTAAGTGCTTAATTAGATCGGGTGTGTCCCCATGGGGAGATCCTTTGTTGTTCATAAAGAAGAAGGATAGCTCTATGTGTATGTGTATTTATTATAGGCAACTTAATATGAAGTTGAAGAACCCTTATCCTATGCCTATCAATGAATTATTCAACCAACTTCAGGGTGAATTCGTGTTTTCTAAGATTAAGTTGATATCTGGTTATCATCAGTTGACGATTTGGGCTAAAGATATCCCAAAGATAACATCAGGACCTGTTATGGTCATTATGAGTTCTTAGTGATGTCTTTTAGGAGGACTAATGGTCCAACCTTGTTCATGGACTTGATGATCCGTATGTTTAGACCATACCTAGACCCTTTCATCATTGTTCTTATTAATGATATTCTGGTGTATTCAAGGAGTATTGAGGGGTATGTACAATACTTAAGGCTTATGCTTCAGAATTTATGAGATTATGCTCCTTTTGCCAAGTTCTCTAAGTGTGAGTTTTGGCTTAAGTCAGTGTCATTTCTTAGACATGTGGTATCTAGAGCAGGTATCATGGTTGACCTAGCTAAGTTTTTTGTAATTCGTGATTGTTCTAGGCCTACGTCTTTGACTAAGGTTCATAGTTTCATTACTTTTGCTGGTTATTACAGGTTATTTGTTGAGAGCTTTGCTATTATTTTGTTATATTCACTCAACAGGAATTTCCTTTCTGATGGTCTAGGGAGTGTGTGTTGAGCTTTGGATAGCTCAAGGATTGTCTTACTTCAGCTCCAGTGTTAGTTCTTCCTACTGAGGGTGAGGGAATCATTATGTTCTCTGATGCTTCGATATTGGTCCAGGTTTTATTTTGATGTAGAAAGGTCGTGTCATTACTTATCCTTCTGGATAGCTGAAAGTGCATGAGCATAACACCCACTCAAGATTTGGATTGCCGATAGTAGTTTTCACACACAAGATTTAGAGGAATTATTTATTTGGAGTTCATTATGATATTTTCACCAATCATCACAATCCTTAAATTCTTATAACCCAGTGAAAGCATAATGTTCGCCAGCGTAGATAGATGGAGTTGCTAAAAGACTATGATATTTCCATCTTTTATCATTTAGGTAGGGCAATATGGTAGTTGATGCCTTGCATCACAAGGTAGTGAGTATGGATAGCTTTGCATCTATATCAGTCTCTCAGAGGTCTATGTCAAGGGACATTCAGTACTTAGCCAATTTGATGGTCGCCAATATATTTCAGATCCTGTGAGGATTTTGGATTGTGTAGAGGTGAGGATTGCCAATCTTATGTACTATTGACCCTAGTACAACTAAGACTTATAGAGATTTAAGGCAGCAATACTTTAGGATTGTATGAAGAGAAAGCTGGAAGAATTTATGGCTTATTTTTTATATTGTCAGTAGGTTAAGACAGAGCATCACCATCCAGTTGGATGGACTCAGAGATTGCTCATTCCTAAGAGGAAATGGAAATGGATTACTATGGAATTCATTATTTGTTTGGCTTGTACTTCCCGTGATCTTGATGGTATTTGGGTTATTATGGATTGTTTGACCAAAGTAGCATATTTCATTCCTATTTAGATGAACTTTAGTGATGAGATCTTATCCCAAATTTATGTTCTGGAGATAGTTCGTTTGCATGGGGTACCCATTTTTATCATATCAGACTGTGGGTTTTTATTTACTTTGTGATTTAGGAGATCATTCTAGAAGGAGTTAGGTAATTGAGGGGATTTGAGTACACCCTTTCACCTATATATAGATGGTAAGTCTGAGAATACTATTTGGGTACTTGACGATATTCTTCGAGGTTGTGATATGGATTTTGAAGGACAGTGTGATCAGCACATAGCATTAACTGAGTTTTTCTACAACAACAGCTATCATTTGAGTATTAAGATGCTGCCTTATGAGCCTTTGAATAGTATGAGATATCCTTCTCCAATATGATGGTTTGATAATTCTGAGGTTAGACCTTGTGGTGTAGATTTGCTTTAGGATTGTTGGATAGAGTTATAATTATTCAGGCTAGTCTTAGAGCATCCTAGAGAGGGCACAAGGCCTATGCTAATCATAGGCTCTATGCCTTGAGATTCAAAGTTGGTGATCATGTGTTCCTTCGTGTTTAGCCTATGAGAGGTATAATAAGCTTCAGAAGGAAGGGTAAGCTCTACCCTCGATATATTGGTTGTTTTGAGATTCTCCACGTAGTTGTTGAGGTAGCCTATGAGTTAGCCTTGCCTACAGATTTTGTTGTTGTTAATCCAGTTTTCTGTCACTCCATATTATAGAACTATATTCCTGATCAATCTCATGTGCTTAGGTAGGATTCCATCCGTCAGATGAGCAGTTGACCTTTGTAGAGGAGTTCGTGCTTATTTTGGGTAGTAATGTTAGACAGCTGCGTATTAGAGAGATTTATGTAGTTAAGGTTCAGTGGAAGCACCACCGAGTGGAGGAGGAAATTTGGGAGATCAAAAGTGAGATGTGTACCCGATATCCTCACCTATTTTGGAGTTCAAGTATCTTATTCATCTTTACCTTTTGGGGACGAAAGTTCCTTAGTAGTGGATATTGTGAAGACCCTTCAGGTTATTTCTTGTGATTTTGCTTATTTTCTTTGTTAAAGATTTTTTGTAGCTTCCCCAAGTCGTTGTTGACTTGTTGGAACTGATAGTTAGGTTATCAGGCAATTTGTTTAGTTTTTAGAACCATTTCCATGTTTATAAGTCTTTGTTCATTCCAAATAGCCATTGAAGAAAAACATCACCAAAATAATATTGAATGTTAATTCTGCCAACAGCCTCATAATATCGATTTTAGGTTGGGTAATCCCTCAGTTTGGGTCCTACTACACCTAAATTCCTTTTGACATGTTGGTCAAAAAGTTGATAAATTGGAAATTTGATTGTGGGCATAATGACATCGGATTGAAAATACGACTTTGTCAATACGTTTGGAATGTCAAAATCAGTGGTTGAATATTTTGTTTTCCCATATTGGATTCTGGAAGCATCCTGAGGCATTGGTCAAAACTTGAAATCAAATTCAAAGTCTCAGTTGTCTTTTGGTGCAACAAAAGTACCGTGATCATCCAAGCTTGTTCGCAATCGTGATGAAGCTATAGCAACAGTGTGTGTGTGATCTCCGTATCTTAGGTCCTGGGAAGGATTATTTAAATGCTTTTTTGGCCAAGGATTAGTCGTTTCTCCATTTTCTTGAGATCTATAAACCTTAATAGAGTTATAGTCCTTAAAGGGCATGATTTTAACCCAATCAAGGTTGATATTCACTCAATTATTGAGGGATATAACTCCCTATTGATGTTTGAAAAATAGGTTGGTCTCAAAAACACTTTTTCCATATGTGGAACCCATTGGTGGGGGGGGGGGGTTATTTTGGACCCGAAGCACAATAGTGATAATGGGTATTAATATTCTTGCACTAATCCAAAGATTATGCTTTCGATAGATTGGCTCCTTCAAGAAGCTTCGAGGAAAGGCAAAATAAAGAATGTTGGTTCGTGTGTTATATTAGATTTTGTGGTAGGTTAGGCTTACTTTTGTTAAATTGAGCTTTATTAGAGTATGACTTAGATATCCTAATAAGATTAGGAGAGGTTTCGGTGTTGAAATGTAGATGGTAATGTTGGGATTAGTTGAACCACTTAGGCTGTTGAACTTATAAAGTGTGATAGTTGACTTATAGTCTAAAGCCTCGGTTACTTGGAATAGTTATCTCATGAATATCATGAGAAAGATCTAGTTATTCTTTGAGATGGGAGTGACATTGTTCACTCTTCCTAAGGGTAAGTTGACCTAGATATGCGTAGTTGTTAAATTGGCCTTAGATGATTTGTATGACTTAAGACTAATACTTGAGGAAGAATTGTCGTATAGAACTAGGGCGGATTGATAAACCTTTGAGAAATAATTTAGATAACTTAGTCTAGCTCTAGGTTGAATTTAGACTTTAAAAGATAACTTAGGATATTAGAAGCGGAACTTGACCCATCTTTATCTATAACTATGTAGCTTCATAAGTAATCTAGATATACGTTAAACACCTAGAATATGCTTTTTGTAATATGGTGGCTAAACCTAGTAAATGTTTTATTCATGATATAGATTTTAGAAATAATATGCATATTTAATTATTATCTTATTATCTTTACTCGGATAGCAAAGGAAAGTATTGTAAATTGAATCTATGACTATGTTATCACTTAACCTATTGACTAGTTTACTCTATGAGCCTTGGATTATGCCATTACTCATATTATGTTCCATCCTAGAGAATAAACTTATGTTTTCGCCGAAGAATCCCTTTTGTGCTAGTGTTGTGAAGCATGCCTAATAAAAAGGATTCTTGAAAGAATAACCATTTCTTATAACTGACCATGCTAATAACCATGTCAAGCCCAGAAATGTATTGAGTGTTCATACCATATGGATATGCATGTTCATGCACTTATTATTATAATGCATTGATAATGTATGGTGAGGTATCCTGATATGTCCTTCCTTACTTCTCTTACAATCTATTTTATTGTGGGGTTTGTACTTGTTATTAATTTTGTTATATACATACATATATATATATGTTATTTTCATGATGTATATTGATTATATAATGATGCTCACTAAATCTGGAGGATATATTGATGACATGATGATGCTCGGTAAATTTGGAGGATATATTGATGACATGATGATGTCTTGTTAATTTGAAGAATATATTAATGATATGATGATGTTCAATACATACAGAGGATATATTGATGATGTGATGATTCCCAAAAAGTCTGTAGCAGAATATTGCCATTATGATAATTCCCAGTAAGTACAGAAGATATGTTGATGATATGATGATGATCACTAAGTCCGAAGAATATATATATTGATGATATGAATGGTAAACATATGTATATATGTTTATATGTTATTATCCTTTATATGATTACATCTGTATGTGCCCTGAAGAGATGATGTTATACTTGGGATGTCGGCTATAATTCTTTGTACTAATCACTTGTTAAGCAGTGTAGTTCTTTCTAGTGATAAGGTTACACTTACCAATTAGGTAGACTAGATTTGATGAAGTATTATACACAAGATTGCACTTACCAATCGGGTAGACTAGATTCGGTGATCCAATAATGACTAGTGAATTAGTAGTTTAATAATAATAAGTGTTGGTTAGTTGATATTGAGTAGATAGATTATATTGATGGCATAGATTTATAAATGTCTATAAGACCATGATTATAAGTAATTGAGTATATACTATTTCAATTGAGGTAATTGATGATGATTATGAATCTTAGCTAATGACTGTGGATGTGAAATATGGTAAACCTTGGAGAAGGAGAAGTTGGTTAAATGTTTATATACTTGATGATTTGATCCTTTCATGTACTCTCCGATGATATGGGACATCGTGATGGTTTCTTTACTTTAAGTTTCTTTTATGTGTACTCCCCAGTGATATGGCACGCCATGGTGGGTTCTTTTAATTTATGCTTTAATGGATGTATGTGTGTTAAACTTGGTATTAATGTAGTTGTATTTGTATTAGTGTCGCTTTATGGTCCTGGATCGATTAATCATTTTATTTTATGGTATTTGTATGTATTGATATAAGATGTCGTATTATTGCTCTATTTGATTAGTTTTGTACAGTGATGATAATGATGATTCAGGTTTGATTTTGTACCTTGAGTTAGAGCTATTGTATTGCTTTATATCATCTTTATATCATAATTTATCAAAATAGGACAATAATGTCTATAGAGTACCCATTGTTTTGGTACTCATACTACACTTTTGTACCTTTTTGGTTTAGACCAGAGAATGAGTTGTCGATGCTGAGTTGAGATAATGCAGTGTTGATCTTCTAGAGATAGGGTGAGCACTCTGAATTTTGAGTGGCCTATCCCTTTGTTCTTGTTTAGTCTTTTGTATTCAAGACAAATAAACTGATAATTTTATACTTAGGAGTTGTATTTCCTATTATCAAACCTAGATGCTCGTGTACTAATATTACCAGGTCATGGGATTGGTATCTATATTTTGACTATCTTCTTTTAGAGGAATACTGTTGTTGATAATTATATTCTTGCATTTAGGCCAGATGGGTATTTCAATCGAAGTAACCCATTTTCTTAGATCCGAATTATGGTGTTGACTTACCTAATTATGGGTTTTAGTAGGTTCCATCATCACTCAGAAATTAGGTTGTGACCCAAAGGGAGCTACTTCAGGTATTGGGACTGGCTGGAATAGTCTCTATGCTCTTGTCACCGTTAGGAATCTGAAACATCTCCTGATGTTGTCACTGGTACGTTAAATCTTTTCTCTAAAACTATGTATTATTTTCTTGATTCAGGGTCCATCCTTTCCTATGTGACCCTATATGTGGCAGTGCATTTTATTTTTGGTCACAAAAGTTTTTTTGACTCTTCTTCTATGTCTACTTAGATGGGTGATTCTGTTTTTTCTAGGAAGATCTATAGGGGCTGTCTGGTGTCTATTTTTCATAACAAGGCCTTGGTGGATTTGCTAGAGCTTAATATGGTGGATTTTGATATGATTTTAGGGATGGATTGAATTTCTTTGTGCTATTCTTCTTTGGATGGTAGGACCAGAAAATTTGTTTCCAATTCCCTAATGAACCAGTAATCGAATAGGACGGGAGTTCCATAGTACTTAAAAGGTGGTTTATTCTTATCTTAGAGCCAGAAAGTCAATTTACAAGGGATCTTAATATCATTTAGTTTGGGTTAAAAATTCTAATTTTGAGGTTACCTCTTGACAATCCGTCCAAATAGTTAATGATTTTTCTAAAGTTTTTCTCGATGATATTCCTGCTATTCTTTCTGGTAGGGAAATAGATTTTGGGATTAATCTTCTATTGCAAACCCATTCGATCTCTATTCTTCCTTATAAAATGGCTTTAGATGGGTTGAAGGAGTAGTTAAAGGATCTCCTTGATAAGGTTTTATCCATTCTTGTGTTTCTCTGTGGTGTGCTCTGATGCTTTTCATGCAAAGAAAGATGAGTCTCTTCGGATGAATAAGGTGACAATGAAGAATAAGTATCCTTTTCCTAGGATTGATGATCTTTTCAACTAGCTTCATGGTTCTAGATTTTTGTAAGATTAAAAAACGACCAGGCTTTCATCAATTGAAAATTAGGGAGTATGATATTCCCAAGACTGATTTTGGAACATTGTTTAGTCACTATGAGTTTTTTTTATGTCATTTGGTTTGACTAATGCTCTCGCTGTTTTGTTAGATCTTTTGAATAGGATCATTAGGCAATTTCTGCACTTGTTTGTTATTGTCTTTATTGATGATTTCTTGGTGTATTCTAAGATCAAGGAGGAACTTGCCAATCGCCTCAGAATTATGTTGTAGAATATTGAGTATCAAATGTTGTATGATAAATTCTCTAAGTGTGAGGTTTGGCTGAATGTGGTAACTTTTCTGGGTCATGTTATTTCTAGTAAAGAGATCAAAGTAGATATATAGAAAGTTGAAATGGTTAAAAGTTGTCTTAGATCCATAACTTTAATTGTCAATTGGAGCTTCTTGGTCTTGACTTGATATTATAGGAGGTTTGTTGAGAGTTTCTCATCGATCGCTTTACTGTTAGAAAGTTGACTCAGTAAAAGGTTAAGTTCTCATAGTTTGATACTAGAGATGGTTGTTTTTAGAATGTGAAAGATAAGTTAACTTCTATGCTAGTTTTGATCCTCCTCGAGGGTATTAATTAATTAGTTATGTATTGTGATGTGTCCCGTATAAGATTGAGTTATGTTTTGATGTAGCATGGTAAGGTTCATGAGAGTCATTATCTGACTCATGACTTAGAGTTCGTGGTAATGGTTTTAATTTAAAGAATTTGTACCATTATTTGTATGGGGTGCTTATAAATATCTATTCGGATCAGAAGATCTTGTTGTATATACTTTCTCAGAATAAGTTGAATCTTCGGTAGAGGAGGTATCTTGAGTTACTAAAGGACTATGATATGAGGCTTCACTATCATCCAGGTAAGGATAATATGGTTGCTAATGCTCTTAGCCGGTTGTCCATGGGGAGTATATCTTATATGGATGAGAAGATATCAGGATTGGTGAATAATATTCACCGGCTAGTTCACATAAGAGTTCATCTTTTGGACTTTGAGGATAGAGGGGTAATTATGGAAAAAGTTGTTAAATCATCTCTTGGTGATAAGGTTAAGGAGAAACAAGCTTTAGATCCCATCCTAATGCAGATGAAAGATATAGGCTAGGAAAAGGTAATGGACTTTGAGATTGTTAGTGATGGTATTATGAGGTATCAAGTTAGGGTATCTATTCCTAATGTTAATGGGTTGCAAGAATAAATTTTGATTGAGGCACATGAATCGAGGTATATAGTCTATATTAGTTTGACAAATATGTATCATGATTTGAAAGAGATTTATTGGTGGGACAATATGAAGAGAGATATGGCTAAATCTTGGCTAAGTGCATGGTTTCTCAGCAAGAGAAGGTTGAGCACTTAAGGCCTGGTGGTATGTCTCAAGAGATTGAGTTGTCCATATGGAAGTGGGAGATGATTAATATGTATTTCACTGAGGGTCTTTTACGCTCCTTTTATTAGTATAATTTGATTTGGGTTATTGTGGATTGGATGACTTTGTCTTCTCAGTTCTTGCCTGCGAGAACTACCTACTCTTGATAGGATTATGCTAAGTTTTTCATTGAGGAGATAGTCATATTGCATAGAGCGTCGGTGTCTATAATTTCTGATTGAGGTATGCATTTTTCTTCTCACTTTTGGCATTTGTTTTAGAAAGGTTTGGGGACCAAGGTAAACATTAGAATTACTTTCCATCCTCAGAGGGGTGGACAAGAAGAATGGACTATTCAAACTTTGGTGGATATGCTAAAGGTCTGTGTGATTAATTTTTGAGGCTGTTGGTTTGACCATTTACCTCTCATATAGTTAGTTTATAATAATAGTTACCATTCGAGTATTCAGATGGATCATTTGAAGGTTTTTATGGTAGGAGGTGTAAGTCACCTATTTTATGGTTTGAGGTTTGTAAGACTAGGTTAGTTTGTCCTAACTTGGCTCACCATCCCATGGAGAAGGTAAAGGTGATTAGGGGTAGGCTTAAGACTACCCAAGGTGTCCAAAAATCCTATGTAGATATGAGGTGAAGGGAGTTGGAGCTCGATATAGGTGATTAGGTATTTTTTAAGGTTTATCCTATGAGGGGAGTGATAAGGTTTGGGAAGAAGGGGAAGCTCAGTCCCCATTATGTTGGTCTATATCTGATTTATAGAAGAGTGGGGAAAGTTTCCTATGAGTTAGATTTTCGTGCTAGTTAAGGTTCTATTCGCCTGATTTTCCATGTGTCGATATTGAAGAAGTGTGTGGATTCTTTGGTTATGCCTACTGAGAATGTTGAAATTTTGGATTCCTTGTCATACGAAGAAGTCCCAATGAATAAATTAGATCAGAAAGTCCATTCATTAAGGACTAAAGATATGGCTCTGGTGATGGTTCTTTAGAGGAATCAAAAGGTAGAAAAAGATACATGGAGAATTGAAGAGGATATCAAGGCCAAGTACCCATTTTTGTTCACCAGGTTCAACGATCATGCTTAAGGTATGCGCTTCGCGTATTCTAATTGCTTTATGGGTTTTGGTCATGGTTTTCTTCGTGATTTCTCTCTTGTATTCATGTGAAAGGATGCCCTAACTGCTCTTTCGGGGATGAATGATCCTAGGGCGGGGGTGTATAATACCCCAGGTTTTGAACTCTAAATTTTCTCTGTAATTGTTCTTACTACTCAGGGTATTGCTTAGGTGGCAAGTCGTAAAGAAAAATCATGAGCTATATTGAGATAATCATGGTGTAACCAATAAGGTTTCCCTATGTTTTTTGCATAGTAACGACTGGAATTATATGATTCATTTGGTAATGTCACAAATTGTAGTGAGGGACACATGACTACCACAGTGAGATGGCTCAAGGTTGCTGTCTTGGTAACGACTAGACTCCACGAGTTATAGGGTGAGGTCACAAGTCATAGGGTAGGACTCATGACCAAACCAATAAGGAAGCCCTAAGTTTCTACCCAAGCTACGAGTCTCAGTAAAGACTCATGATCAATGACAATGAGTCTTAATGTGACTCGTAGTCCCTAGCGATAGTTTTTCCTGCATTTAAATTAGGGGTACTTTGGTCACTTTCTTTCAAACCCAATTACAACCCACGACCATAAAGCACCTTAGGGGTCTTTTTCTTATTATTTTAACTAGTCAAATACACTCCCCTCTATCAAATTTCCAAGTCAAGAACAAAGCTAGGATTTCTAAGGGCTTGTCATCTAGGGCTCAAAGTGTGGTTTGTTCTCCAAATTATTAGTGTTTTCAGGCTTGTATCTCTCCCGTAAAGATGTACTTTTATCTTGGTATGGAATGGTTTGGTATTCATATGGTTTTAAATGTTCTGTTTAGGAATTAGGGTTGAGGTTTTTGGTTGAGAAATATTTAAATGGTATTCCCATGGTTTACATACATTTGTTAACATTTTATTGGTGAATTTTTGTACTGATTTGGTGCATGGGTACGAGTAATGAAACGGGGGTCGTGGATTAGCCTAAATTTGTGAATATTTGAATAGGAGTCCTGGGCTTCCATAAATTTTATAGATTTAGATATTGGAATTGGTAATAACCTCAACCCACCATATTAAATTGGCTTTGAAACATGATTATATGCATAATTTAACAATTTTTTAAACTACTGCATTGCATACAAGGTTACTGGAATATAAATGGCTTTGAATACCTTGGTGGCCAAAATTTTGTTTTAAATTAGAGCTTGGGGTCCATGGATTCCCCCAAGTTGGTGGATGATTAGAATTCTAGGATTCTATAAGCTTATAAGCTCTTTGATATGATGACACCAACGGTGAATTCCTTATTAAATGGTTCCTGGATAAATGTATTATCCATAAATGTTTTATTTTAGGGTTATAGGGGGTTGTGTAACTTCCCATGGAAGGTAGATGTCTCTAGAGAACCAATACTAAAAACCACGTTTGTCGGTGTGGGGGTATTTATTACCGTGTGCACAGTTCATACTATATATATACTTTGGAATAGCTGGGGTCGTGGATTCCCTGTCCTTCCTTTTATTTTTCCAGTTCGTGCGGCTAACACGCACTAGAGATCTTTCGGTGGGAGAGCCAGACCCATATAGCCCATAGATGCCCTTAGGATGGTTAGAGCTACGCAATCTTTGTTAATGGTTTTAAACCACATGCTAAAACTTGTTTCCTATCCCAACATCTTATATATACGTATGTCTGCATGCATGTGAACATATACATTGAGTTTGTACTTGATTTTCAATTGGCATTATTTTAGCCCTACCTGAGTTGCATGTTAGTGATCACCTCGCTAACCGTTCCCGAATATATCCTCTCATGATGTTTGGTCATAGAGGTTTTTTCTATTAGTTTTTGCAGTGTTAAGTGGTGCGTTCATCAATCGAGTTTGCGGTGAAGTGAAGAGCTTCCATCTATCAGAATACTTGGTCATTCCATCGGTTTCTTTCCATATTTTTGAATTGAAGACTTCACATCGATGTTATCATTTTCATTGTCATTGTCCTAGTCAAGGCCATGTATCTACCTAGTTTGATATTCATATTGGTTTAGAGGATTTTATGTACATGTGTGGGTTGGATGGTGTCGCTGACTCTTAGAGCTTATCCTTGTGTTATTATATTAACTATTATATCTTAATTTCCAGGTTGTCTTTCACATTGTTATTATTTGGATTTTTCTCGATTGAACAAGCCATGAGGGCGGTCTCTGATCCTCGATAGGATTGAGATGTCTGTCACTACTACGCCTAAGCTTGGGTCATGACAAAATGAGATCCCGAATAGCTACCTAAAGAGCAGCAAAATCAAATGTGAACTCACTCAAGTTCGAAGCCTTATTGCCCAAAAGTCTATCAATCATCCTCACTTCAAAACTATCAAACTGAGACTTTATCGCCCCTATAGCTTTCTTAAAATCATCCTTCACACATGACTTGATCCTTTCTTGTAACTTATGTATCTTCAATTTAGCGAAGGCTAACCATTTCAGAACCTTATGCAAGAAGTCATGGGGAATTAACACATAGCCTGTGGGAACTAGTTAAACTATACTAGATGGCACAGAGAATGATTTTCGGGAATAGGTTGTGCTGGGACTAAATTACATTAGGCTTCTAAATCACCAGCCTCAATAGCTGGAATCTTATTGCTCAGATAAGTATGAGCAGCCCGCTCAACTATCCGTAGACCCATACTTGCTAATGGACCTTAATATTTAGCGTTCACGTTCATGTAATCCTTGATGAGTGTAATGTCAACTATCTTAGTTGGTTTGATCATCTTGACCAAATCTAGAAAAATATATACTTACGCATCACAACACAACTACAAGATAATCCTAGGGAATGGGGGAGTAGTGTAGATAAAAGCTTCTACTCCCTAATCTCAGTTGCTATAATTCAAAGAGTGTTCAGGTCAAACTCAACATAATAGAATCTATAAGGGATTTTTGTTCAAGACTCATAATATTTTCATCACCCATTGGTGATAACCAACGTATGACCACTATCCACCATGACGTGGCAAGGAAATTCAATGGTGTGTTTGTAATATTCTTGCCACTAGTCACCCAATCAACATCCTTTTTGTCCTGGCTATTTGGTTTGCCAACCACTAAAAGTGCATCAGTTTATCTTCGACAAATAACTACTTAACTCTTCTTAATTCCTTGATCTAGTAGTTATACTCAGGGGTGGATTATGGGGTTGTAAAATCTAGACCATATAGGAAATTTGTAATAGTTTGCTCTAAGATGCTAATAGGTTGTCCCCTTACCATAATTATGTCCAACTATGACCACTTTTTTATATCTTTCCGCTTCCCTAGAGAAGTTATTTTCTTTAAGGTCACTGCATAATTTGCATAGAGCTAGAGAACCATCTCAACACTATATTTTTCTATAGGTTTTATCATCAACCAAAGCTCATACTTTTCAAACAACCTCCAGAGCTCTGGAATTCTATTTAAATTCTTGAGCACAAGCTAGGGTTCTTCTTAAAAAGTCCATTTAGGTTTATTTTATGGTTGGTGGACAATCCCTTATTATATTAGGATCAAAAGACTTAATTATCCTATTGGATATTGTCTAGGATGATCATAGAGATAATCTCATCAAATTCCCTGTCGGAGGCTTTAGTATTAGCTATTCAAGAACCATCTTTTGACTCATGACTCTTAAAGTCCCCTTCTATAAAACCATTTTTATCCTCCTCCACCATAGACTCGTTCCCATTATCTCATGTTGATAGGCCTCTCTTTTTCAATTTGGGACACGTAATGGGAGTGTTTACGGGCACTATCACCTTAGACTTTGTCATCTTAGACCTAATAGTTCGAGGTTTCTGTTGTTTCTCAATTGGGATTGTTGGATATTTTTCTTTTGAACATCGAGGTTCCTTAAACAAAGGCTCTGAGGCACTATGTTGGTATTTAATTCCCTTTTTAAAGCTATTTCTTTATAGGATGCCTCCTCTTTCTTTTTTATTTTCATTTGTAGTGACATGGTACCTGTGGAGGAATCAAAATAATTAATAAATAAGGCATTACAATAGTGCAAAGAATTTTTCAAGACAACTTTCATAAATCAATCATAGTAAGCTAAGAAATCAAATCCCATGGGATGTTGTATGAAATTCCTAAAAATAGACAATATGGCCTTGTCATGAAGATTCATGGAACAACTCCTCGTGAGATACCATGAGTTGTGGTATGAAATTCCTAGAAGGTCATAGCTGACTCTCTTAGAATTTATGTCCATAGGGACTCATGGTGCATACCATGGTTGTTGGAAGGTGTAATGACCCTCGAGGTAATTATTTTTGTATTTCCATGTATTTAGCCATTTAGAGTTTTTTTTATAGATTCTTTAAGTCATTTATGACTTCTTGAAGCTGATAGTTCATTTACCCGATAGTTCGTTTGTTTATTAGAGCCAATTCTATTTTTCTAAGTTTTCACTACTAAGAATTGGCTACCGAGCAAATATTTTAGTCAAATGACCTTGTATGGCAAATGTGATAGTGTCAGTGGCTCCAAAACATCAATTTTAGGCAAGGTGGACCTTTGGTTAGGATTCCAAAGCTTTCAGGCTCATTCTGAGCTATTGGCCAGAAAAATAGCGACTAGGTGTGGGACCCAATTTTCATCAAAATACCCTCGAATGGAAATTTCTACTGTGTTATTAAGCCTAGAACATAAAATTTGATAGGATAGAATATTTCATTTTCCTATATAGGATATTAAGCAAATCTTGAGGTGTTGATGGAGACTTGGAAAATTCCAAGTCTTCAGCTGGAGTATCCACTAAAGAAGCCATTTGGGCACTTTAGTGGAGTCCACTTTAGCGGCTAGCTAGGCAATTTAGTGGCCTGACATTCTAAATCTAGCCACTTTAGTGGTAAGGTTACCGCTAAAGCACAAGTCATTTTAGCACCGGCTTATGCACTTTAGCGATAGGCCATGGAAAGGCGGGTATCACATTAGTGGTACCTGGGCGCTTTAGCACTAACAAAAATGGCCTAGTGCCTACTTTAGAGGCACCTGAGTAGCGTTAAATGACCTATTCGTTCAATATTCTCCTATTTTTCACCTAAGTTCAAGGGTGTAGAATCCTATAATGTATGGAAACTTGGGAGAAACATTAATGCATGATTTTGTGGTATTCGAAAACTTGGATTGCTTGTCTTTTCTCAATTTTCTTTGTAAGTTCCCATTAATTCCATGGTCAAAATTCCTTATATTTTTTCCAAGATCCCTACATTATTGGTGGGTTAATTTAGGCACCATTGGAGCTTGGAAATTACTCGTTCTTGAAGGTAATTTAAATATGGCTTAAGCATAGAGGGACGTGTTGTCGATTTTTCAAGTGTGATTTCGCTTGCAAACCTCTCATAGGATTTTTGGTTGTTTGTTGACCCAAAGAATAAAAGTGCAATATAGGTACCTTTATTCTCTTATTTATCATTTTGATTGCATGTTATCTTGAAGAATCTTCTCAAAAGGGAAACTCACTGACTAAGCAAATTTTTCAGGTTTTCATCGGCATCCAGATAGGTTGGGTTTACCTTTCTCATATATTGACTTTTCTTGTAGTATATTTATGATAATATGATATATATGGGTTTTGAATTAGGTCTTGCTGGTATAATAAGTATTATTCATAGTGTTTGACCTCTTAAAGAATCATATGTTAGATTTAATTGACTTAGTTACTAATGATTTAGATAGAATTTCTATCTTAGGAATAAAAATTGATTATTTACTATCTTTAAGTTTAATTAGATACATTAGCCTATTCCAGCATAAAATTTGCCTTAAAATGGAATTTAGGGATTAGAGCTTGTCTCTGTGGCCCACCTTATGCCAACACTATCGTTCGCTCCTTGTAGACTTATTAGGCATGTTATTGCTTTTAAATGAATATTTTATAAGTTCTAAGAGGCTAGATACATGTTAATTATGCTAGATTAGTACTTGTACTTTGATGCTAGTTCCAATTTATGTTTGGTGATTTATGATCCATGAGTTCCAATTAAAGAATGGCAATTGATTACATAAGTTGCGGTTCAGGTCCAAAATCCAGGGGTTGTTTCTGGTATATATGGTATTAAAGATTTATGATTATGGCTTCGAGATGTGGTTATTTGAGTCATTTTTGGTTACTTCTTCTATTGAGTTGCAACCTTTGGCCTTCTGGGAGCCGCATTGGGTTACTTACTTTTTTGCATATACTGACTTATAGGAGCCAATTTTTTAGTGAAAGTTATGCTTTTGTTTATTTCAGTATCATTCTGGATTTTTTATTTACTTGCAGTATTTAGAGCATCATTCCAGGTTTTCCCTTTTACTTGACTTAGCATGTTTATATTGTATCATTGTTATTCTTATATGATGATATAGATTTGTTGGCTGATGATGCCTAATGTGTACTCGTGGCTTTGTTACGTATACAACACTTTTGTACCTTTTTGTGATATTCTGAGTACTAGTTACCACCGCTGACACCACTATTGTGTTGACTAGAGTTCGGGGATAAAGTAAGCTCTTAGAGATGGAGTTGCCCTTTTCTCTTTCTTCTACTTTTGCTAGTCTTTCATTATTTAAGACTGATGTATATTTGACTATTACTATACTGATTTTCCTTTTGTTTGTGTCTTTTGTACCGACACTACTAGGCTGTGGGATATTATTGTTATCTTATCTATCTTTCAAACTTATCAATATAAGTCTTTACTTGCAAATTTCTAGCTTATTTGCCCTTTTCCACAAACTTATCCCATTGTTTTTAACTACGGGCTATGGTTTAGCTTACCTACTAGTGGGACAAAATAGGTGGCATCATGACTCGTAAGTCGTATTGTGACCAATTGGTATTAGAGCACAAGGTTATCCAGTATTATTTGTACAAAAGCAAGTGTCTAGTAGAGTCCAGCGAATCAGAGCAATGACGTTCATTTCTTATCTTTGAGAGGATATAGGAAATTATAGGAGATCTTCACTTTATTTACTAATGTTGAGCTAAGAGTCTAAGTTGGATTCTAAGTATTCATTTGGTTTCACTCCTTTGTAGATGGCTAAGATGTGTGCTACCGCTATACAAGACAAGGACCAAGAGTCCAAGACTTGGGATCCTTTTGTAATTTGTTGATGAACTAGAGGTCAAGGACAACCCAAAAATATAGACCAAGTCAACGACCAGAATAGGGGGCCTTCACTAGATCCTATCCCTCCTCTTGAGCTGGAGATTCTTCAACCCCAGCTAGTGGTTGTCTAGGGACCAGCGCAAGCTCCACCGAGATTTATTTATTCTTCATTTCTTAGGGATGCATTTGTTCATCTCTTGGTATTATCTATGTCATGACCTGATTTACGAGTCATGATGGCTTCTAAAAAATCCTGCTAGTAGGTATGCCAATAACACAACCCTGAGCTAGCGCAATCGGTTAATTCAGTAAGAAATCCAACAAAGGTCAAATTCAATGAACTCAAGTTATAAATAAATAGTCTTCTAATATAGATAAATTTAAAAGCACTAATACTAATCACACGACATGGTTTAGTCAGTACAAGAACATCTAATATCAATAATACAACCCAATGGTTTAAAAGTAGCTAATACATCTTTTCTAAACTAAAGATAGAATAACAATAAGATAGAAAGAAATGGGCAACTCAAACTCGAAGAGCTCACCCTATTTTCGTAATTTAACACTGCACGAACTCGAGTCAATGACGACAACTATTTTGCACCAAAAAGGCACAGAAGTGTAGCATGAGTATGAATAAATCGGTACTATGTAGGTATCATCGGCCGACTGAAATAAGTCATGATATAAAGATGATACAATGCAAGATCATCATAACTTAATCAAGATTCAGAATCAAACCTGAATCATCTTCATCATCACAACACATAATAAGTAATTAAATTGGGACAACAGTATTACCTAAGGGATCAACACATGCCAATATTATCGTGCATAAGTAATAAACTATTAGGAACTATAAAGCATCATAAAGTATAACCACAACGAAACACAAGTACAAAGTTGGCGCCTATATGCCAACTAGTTCAATAAATAAAGAACTCATCACAACGTCCCATACTATTGGAGAGTACACCCAAGAGAAATAATAATAGTGCATTTAACCAATAACATATCCAAATTTGATCATTATAAAACTGTATTCTACATTTATCATCAATCAGACATTTTATCGAACTTTCATTGGTTACAACATTGACCATATAACCATATTACATACTGTTACCTTCATTAGCCACTTATAATCAATACCAATTAGCCACTATTTATTAGCTATCAAGGATCATTAACTAGTCCATTAGATTTCTAGAAAATATAAAATTATAGTCCTTTATTAGAAAACTATTTACCATATAGCCATTTCAATAGCCAACATTCCTTAACTAACCATTATTTACCACTAACATTGCTCACTAAGTGAATCCTTATTTTACAACTAGTTTCCGACTTACCAACTAGTCTTGAATAATCATTTAAACAATGTCCATCATAAATCATTATTTATCATTATTCATTAACTACACCACTTTATATTTGTTAAACACTAGTGAGCTACATCCGACATCCTAATGTCACTTTACATCCACATCACATAGGGGATGTTTATATGCATATATATAAGTTTAAAATTGGCATACTTTGGGATATCCAATGTCAATCTGGTAGATGTACACGTAGGTATATCAAATAATCATCCTCTGACCTTGCCAGGTATGTCATCATAGTCACCCTCAGGCATTGTTAGGTATTATCATCATAACATCCTTCGTCCTTACCAAGTATCAATATCATCATCACAATCTCCTCCATCTATGTCAGGTATAAATATATCATCATAATATCCTTTGGCCTTGGCGGTCATAATCATTATATCCAATTTAATGTCAATAATAAAGAGAAAGCCCTACAAGGTCAAAAGGTAGGAAAAATCCCCATGATGGCTAAAGTAAATGGCAAGCCCTACGACGGCTAAAATAAGGAAAGATAAAAAGAGAAGCAAGAAGAGCATACCTCTATATTTCCTCTTTTATCATCAATGTCATATTATCAATAAATGTATATATGTGACATGAATATTATAAGTTACCAAACAATAATCTCATCAATTAGACCATGACCATAACCATAAATATTATCAAAAGTAATGGTCCACAATCAACATATTTATTGGCCCACCATTAGCATAAAGAAAGTCCATCACTAACTTGAGAAATAGTAAATCAATGGCTTAAGTAATAACATGGTCAAGGGCTCTGTTAATATCATAAAAAATAGATTATTATGGCATCATCAATAATTGTAGTCAATTAGACCAAGAGAATTAGTTCTAATGGCATCACCATAAGTTACTACAAAGATTAGCCAACATGTTTCAAAGGGATCATTTCTAAGGCATCTAATAAACGTCTAAGGTCTTCAATGGAATTATATCAATCAAAGATTAAAGTGTGTCAAAATATGGCCTAAGGGTCCTTAAATACCCACATAAGATAAAGAGATGTTTCTATCGCACTTCATGGACTGTTATTGCCATTGTGTGATTTTCATAGCCATATTTAAATTTCTATAGTTTATTCATAGTGGTCTTTGTGTAATCGTAAAGCACCAGCACCAACAAGACTTGGGAAATTTTTCCAAGTTTCCAACACGCCTCATAACTTATTCAAAATATGATATATGTAAATGAACTTTGTAATAGTAATAAATTTGATGTTTTAGATAGTTTGGTAAACTTAAAGTTTCCATCCGATGTCATTTTGACCAAATATAGGTGCCACACCCAAACTTTCAATGTTCTAACTTTTGACAAATTGGTTGAAATGAGCTCAGGTACATTGGGACCCAAATAAGAGATTGTTTTATGAAAGATTTTTCTCGATATCTATTTGGAAGTAGCAAAGACTTTGAAATAGGGAATGGGCTTGAAAAAACAAATGAACTGCCTAGTAATCAAACTGTTAGTCTCAACAAATCATAAATGACTTAGGGCAGCTATGGTAAAGCCCAAATATTGAAAAAAGTGGAAATACAAAAAATAAATTTAAGGGTCATTATAGGTTGGTAGTTATCCATTTAATGTTTATAGTCCATATATTCAAATGGTACTAAGGTAGGGGCACAACCTATAGCTGTAGCTCCCAGAGTTGAGGTCCTCTTGTACTGGGGGTTCCCAACCTTTTATTTTTTTTGAGGAGTAAAAGATGCTGGTCAGATTCTTTTAATTGAGTTTGCCTAGGTTTTCTGTACACCAGGTGAGAATACTTATATGTTTTTGATTACTGGCGAGGATAGGCTGCATAATTTGGTCCTAGTTGAGACCCATGGTATGGGTTACACTAATTTTCAATTAGATATTGCTACTCGACATTGGTGGTGAAGTCATCACGATTCTAGGCTAGTTGGATCCCCCATTGACATGGACTAAGTCCTTTGAGATCTTCTTAGAGAAGTATATGCCTCATACTATTTTAACGGATTATTTCTTAAGGTTAGAGCAGGGACTACATAAAAGTTATGGAGTATGACGCTTGATTTTATTAGTTGTCTAGGTATGCTTTATATTTAGTGATTGAGAATTCCTCTTTTGCATATCTATACAAAGTTTTATTGTTGTGGGTAGGTCCTTTTTTAAGGTTCCTAATCATCCTAATATTTTGGAGGAGATGCATTATAACACCCTAGGGGGTAGTGATATGAGGTTATAATATAAGGGTATTTTCAACAGCAGCCATAGTGGCACATGGTTTATAGGCAGTAGTTCTTAGGATAGGTACCCTCTTTACTAGCCTTATCAATATTTTTATTAGCTTAGTAGGCATGTTCATGCCGTACTTTAGATCACCTATAGAGGCTAGTCTAGTAATAGTGATTATTCTATCTAAGGTAGAGGTCAGGCTTTGAGGGGTTTATCTTGTAATTATTCTAATCATTGTTGTAATTTTGGGTTAGATGTATCTTTTGGTTTTAGTCTAGAACTAGAGGAATTTTATGGTTGTGCGGCCTTTGGCTATTTGTTGGGAGAGTACCCCAATTGTGTAGTGATAGTTCCTTCAACTTAAAGCATTCCATCATGTAGGACAGCCCTGCCCCTAGCTGCTAAAGGTCATATGCATGGTCATCAAAATAGGCCCTAGGGTATTTATAGAGGTCCTCAGGTAGGTAGGATAGAACATTAGTCGGGAGCCTAGATAGGTTTCAATCATAGTTAGTTGTATGCCTTATATGCTAGAATCAAGGATAAGTTTTTAGATATTGTTATTACATGTATGATTTTAGTGTGCCATCAATAAACTTTTCTTTATTTAATTTGATATTCACTTGCTCTTCTGTGTCTTCTAATTATTCCCCTTGGTTAGAGTTATCTTAGGATTCTTTATATGTGTTTTTATGTGTATCTATTCTTATGGGCGATTCTTTAGTAGAGAATTAGGTTTATAAATCATATATTGTGACTATTTGAGAAAAAAAATGCTCATTGCATTGGTGTATCGACTACATATATCTTAATAAGAAGATAGTGAAGAGCAAGTATCCAATGCCTCGAATTGATAACTTATTTTATAAGCTTTAAGGATCAACAATGTTCTCTATGATTTAAATGAGGTTTGGTTACCATTAGTTGAGGAATCAAGGAGAGGAAATGCCAACATAGACAACCTTAAGGACTTGTTATGGCTATTATATGTTTCTAGAGATGTCTTTTGGGTTGACCAATGCCCAATAACATTCATGGATTTAATGGACTACATGTTCAGGCCTTATTTGGAATCTTTTGTGATTATGTTCATTAATGATATTCTAGTATATTCAAGGAGTAGGGAGTAGTATATACAATAATTGAGGATTGTGCTCTAAACTTTGAGAGATCATAGGATTTTTATCAAATGCTCTAAGTGTGAGTTTAAGCTTGAGTTGGTGACATTTCTAAGACATGTGGTGTCTAGGGATGGTATTATTGTCAACCAAGTAAAGATTCAACCTATTCATGATTAGGTCTGGCCTACATCTCTATCAGAGGTTCATAGATACATTGGGTTAGCTGGTTACTATAGTTGATTCATTAAGGGTTCTGGTACTATTAGAGTATTGATTACCAAATTGATATAGAAGGAGGTTTCTTTTTATGGGACTATGGTGTGTGATTCGAGCATTCATAAGCTCAATCGAGTCCTTACTTCAGCTCCTATATTAGATCTATATGTCGAGTGTGATGGATTCACCAAATATTGTGATGCTTCTGGCATTTTCTTTTGTTTTTTATTTATGTAGCAGGATCAAATTGTTTTTTATAAATAGAGGCAGTTGAAAGTGTACGAGAGCAACCATCCCACTCTTGATTTGGAGTTATCGGTGGTATTTTTTGCACTTAAGATTTGAAGGCACTATCTTTATGGTGTGGATTGTGCGATCTACATAAATCATCATAGTATTCAATATCTTATGACCCTGGGAGGGCTTAATTCTAAGTAGTAGATATGGATGAAGTTGCTTAAGTATTATGACATATCCATTTTGTATCATCTGGGCAAGTCAAATATGTTAGCAGACTTCTTGAGTGAGAAGGCAGAGAGCGGCTTGGGTTCTATCTTATTTTATCAGACGTCATTAGAGTTGAACGTCAAGTACTTAGCCAAATTAATGGTGCGACTTGATATTTTTTATCCTAAGTTGATTCTTGCTAGTATTGAGGTGAGGTTGCAATACCTCATAAAGTTTCAACAAATTTTATTTTTTACCCTCCTACGTGTATAATGTCAATTTTGACTTGAATTTTGTGATGGGATGTTAGAAAGGTATTTTGGGGAAGATTTCTACTTTTTAAAGGGGTTTGGAGTCATTTTAGGACCTAGAAGCAGTAAGCTTCCGCGATAGTATCGTGCCACAAAGGTTAACCTCCACGATAAGGGTGTGGCATAAAGGCTAGACTCTTGCTAATGGCATGCCACACCACTATGTTAAATTCATCTAGTTTTTGTTTGTTCCACTTAGGGTGAGTGGCTTTTGGTGTTCTTACCCCTTGCATGAATTATAAAAATAGAGTACCCATTTTCCTTTAGTTTTCATAGATCAAAATCCATTCTTTTCCCCTCTAACTCTAAACCCAAGAATATTCAAAGGTGTTACAAGAAATCATTGCTTCAAGCTCCAAACTTTGATTCATCTCCAATTTTATTTATATTTTAGGTGTTTTTCTCATTATTTAACTATAATTTGACATGTGGCCTTGATTTATTGAATATACATGTGATTTGAATTGATGGGTTTGAAATTGGATTGAGAGATTTAGATTTATTTTACATGAATTAATTTTCCCATGCTTTGAATGGATTATTTATGTTTTATTTGATTATTTTGGGACTGAATTAGTGCTTTACTTTAATGGTTGGAATAGGGATACAAGCTTTTCCAACTTGATGAAATTTTTGCGTGATAATGGCATTAACCTCAACCCATTTTGTAAACTTGGTTTTGAATATTTATAATTGCATTATTTAAGTTATCTTTTGAACCCATTTTATTGCATTAAGGGATAAGCAGATAAATATGGTTTTTGGATGGCCTTAGTTGCCATGGCTTGGATTTTAAATAGAACTTATGAGTTAATTTGGTCATATGGATTGGTTTGGCATGATTATATTAGCTTGCAAGTATATTGGTATGATGATACCAAGTTGGTAAATATCTTAATCAATGACTCCTAGATTAATTGTTTCTTTATGTACAAACTATTTTAATTTGGACTTTAAGGGAATTGTGTAGCTTACTGTAAAAGTGTAGGTCCTAGCAGGATCAATACTAGAAACCACATTTTCCAGAGTTAGGGTCTTTGTGATCATATTCTTGGTGCACACTATATGTACAAATTTTTCGAGGGCTATAGCCTTGATATCTTTAGCCTTTCGTTGTTTTATTTTTGGTTCATACAGCTAACACGAACTGGGCCTTTCTAATAAGGGATTTGGACCAATAGATCCAATGGGTGCTTTTAGGATGTAACAAGTTACACAATTAAGGTTAATGTTTCTTACTATCATATATTTTACCCTTATCCCTATCCCAGCATCCTATATATGTATATATAAAATGTTGTGCATGTGGTTTTTACTAGTTTTCCCATAGGTATTATTTTATGCCTTTCACTAAGTTACATGCCAGTGCTTCCTCCAATGACCATCCTTGGACGATGCATCATTTCATGATATAGGTTTGAAGGGCTTTTTAGTTGATCCTATATAGTGTTAGGTGATTCAGTACTCCTTTAGATCTGATGTGAAGTGGTGAGTCTCAATCTTCAGAAGGCCTGGTCATTTTACTTGTTATCTTTATTTCTTAGTATTTCCTTTCGAATTATATTTTGTCATAGTCGGGGTCATGTCCCAACTTAGTTGGTATTTTAGTTTGGAGGCTTTCGTGGACAAGTATGGGTTGGTTATTTGAATGGATTCTTAGAACTGTCATTTGACTTATCTATCCTTATCACTATTTTTGTTGGTTTCCATTGTTTACATTTTTGTGGTCTTGAGGTAAAGCTATGAGGGTTTTCTTTGGTCTATGGTAGGATTTAGATTAGCCATCATGGACAAACCCAATTTTGTGTTGTGAAAAGCTTGATGTTAGAGCACACTTTAGGGTTGATGGGTGTCCACTAAGACATCTCAAGTAGAGTCCCTCTAATAATGGTAAGGCTATATGCTATTTAGAAATGCTTCTCTTTCTTGTGTTCTATTGTCAAATGTCATAAAACTTCTCTATCTCCTAGTTTGCTTGCATTTCAGATCATGCCTCCTCGAAGATCTAACGGTCATAAAAACTCAGCTAGAACCTTTATCTTACTTTAGGAAAATATGGAGGGCACTCACAAAATTTATGTAGTACAGAACTGGTCTAGGGTCCCTGCTACTGACTATACCTATCTATCTAGGGTTCTATTGGTCTCTACTAGTCCTGCTCTAGATTTTTAGGCTGGTGATACTTAAGCTCAGTTATGCCAGGGAGATAACTCTAATACGCTTTGTCAATTTACTCATATGCTTGCCCAATAGGTGGTATCACATTCTGGTTAGTCTAATCATGTCTATCCTGTTGTTAGTTCATCCTAGATCACTTGAGTTGGAAAGATTATTAGATTGAATTAGATTATTAGATTGAATCCCCCAACTTTTATAGGCTCTAGAGTAAGGAGGATCATCAGCTACTTATTAACAAGATGGAGATAATTCTTTTAGTGATGCATACTACTAATAATTAGGGCGTGGAGTTTATTGCCTATCATCTGAAAGATGTGTCTTACTAGTGGTATGAGGAGTGGGAAGCAATGATGGTGATGATGTTGGACATGCAGTGTGGGATGACTTTTCAAGATCTTTTCTTTATAACTTCTTTAATAAAGATTTGAGGGAGTCTAAGGAAAATGACTTTATGAACATGAAGCAAGGTAAGATGAGTATTAAGGAATATACCCTTAAATTTTAGTAGTTGCTATGTTATGATCCAATGATAGTGTCTAATATAAGGTGTTGAATGCGAAAATTTGCTTTGGGGGTTTCTCGTGATTTGGTGTAAGAATGTAAGGCTGCTATGCTGAATAATGATATGGACATATTCTAGATGGTAGTTTAAATGTAGCAAATGGTGGATTTAAAGAAAAAATAGGCAGAGATAGGAGAGTGACAGAGAAAATAGTTTAGAGAAGCACAATAGGGTACTAATTAGTATGACAATGGGAAAGATGGTAGAAAGTGGACTATGAAGAAGAGATAGGGAAATTCGTATTCATTTGCCAGTGCTTCTTATCCTAAGATGTTAGGTGATCATCGTTTTTAAGATAATAGTGGTCCTAAGTAATAGGGTACCCAATCTCAAGAGAGTAGTGCTCAATTTACACTACCTTACTATCCTTGACATTTTTGTGGGTAGCTTCACCATGGATATTATGAGGATGGAAGAAATCGGTGGTATAATTATGGTCATCTTTGTCATAAAGAGCGAGATTTTCCTTCAGCTACGGTTTTCACTAGAGCTAATAAGGTTTTAGAAGCCACCTTTTCATCTCTTATGCAAAATAGCACCATTTCATATACCGACGCAGGCCAAAATTATGTTTATGCACTTGCTACTTATCAAGAATCTGAGGCATCCCTAAATGTTGTTACTGCTATGTTACAACTCTTCTCATTTTATGTTTATGCTTTTCTTGATTCGGGTTCTACCCTATCTTATGCCCGTTATGTGGCTGTACACTTTGCTTTGATCCTTAAGATACCTCCATTCCCTTTTCTGTGTCTGCTCTTATGGGTAAGTCTATTATTTTTAGAAAAATTTATAAGGGTTATGTGGTGCCCATATTTCATAGCGAGACATTATTCAATTTTATAAAACTTGATATAGTACACTTTAATGTTATCTAAGGGATAGATTGGCTCCATCCGATCTATGCTTCTCTAGATTGTATGACCCGAAAGGTCAGTTTTCACTTTCCCAGTGAACCGGCATTAGAATGGAAGGGAGTTCCTTAGTTCCCAAAAAAGGTTTATCTCATATCTTAGAGATCAAATATCAATTTCCTAAAGGTGTTTATATCATTTAGTATGAGTTAAGGATTTTAACTATATGAGATCAAATATCAATTTCCTAAAGGTGTTTATATCATTTAGTATGAGTTAAGGATTTTAACTCTAAAAGTCCTTCTTTGTAGTATATCCATGTGTTAATGAATTTTCTAAATTTTTCCCATTGACCTTCTTAGAATTCCTCCTAATAGGGAAATAGATTTTGGGATTGATATTCTATTGGATACCCATCCCATTTTCATTCCTCCTTATAGGATGGCTCCATTTGAGCTAAAAAATCTTAAGGAGAAATTGAATAATCCTTTTCATAGGGGTTTTGTTTATCCTAGTATTTCTTTGTGGGGTACTCCTATATTTTTCATGCAAAAAAATGATGGGTCTCCCTTGATATGTATAGACTATCATCAGTTAAATAAGGTGACAATCAAAAATAAGTATCTTCTCCCTAGGATCTATGATCTTTTCAACTAGATCCAAGGTTCTAGGTGTTTCTCTAAGATTGATCTTTGTTTTGGCTATAACCAGTTACAAATTAGGGAGGTTGATATTCCCAATAATGCTTTCCAAACCCCATATATCCATTAAGAGTTTTTGTTATGTCATTTGGATTGACTAATTCTCTAGCTACTTGCATTGATCTTATAAATTGGGTGTTCGAGCAGTTTCTAGATTTGTGTGTTGTTGTCTTCATTAATGACATCTTGCTGTATTGCATGATCGAGGAGAATTATGCCTATCACCTCTGAATTGTGTTGTAGACTCATAAGGACTAGAAATTATATGTAAAACTTTCTAAGTTTGAATTTTGGCTACGTGATGTGACCTTTCTTAGGCATGTGTTTTGAAGTGAGGGGATTAAGGTTGATAGCCTAGATCTATGTCTCCAACTGACATTAGGTGCTGCTTGAGCTTGGTTGGGTATTATAGGAGGTTTGTGGAGAGTTTCTCATCCAATGGTTCTCCATTTATGAAGTTAGCTAAAAAAGGTTATGTTTTTGTAGTCTAATTCTTTTGAGGGTAGTTTTGATAAGATGAAGGATAGGTTGACTTCTTTTTCTATTTTGACCCTACTTGGAGTTACTATGAGTTTGTTGTGTACCGTGATGTGTTGTAGGTAGGAATAGGTTGTGTTTTTAATCATCGTGTTAAGGTTGTGGTGTATGCTTCAAGGCATCTTAAGGTTTACAAAAGAATTACCTACCTTATGATTTAGAGTTTGCCACTATGCTCTTTACTTTAAATATTTGGTGCCATTATCAATATGGGTTCATGTCGCTATTTATTCAGACCAAAAGAGCGGGTTGTGTGTGTTTACGCAAAAAGAATTTAATCTAAGGCATAGGCAGTGTCTCGAGCTACTTAAGGATTACAATATAAGCCATCACTACCATCAAGGTAAAGCTAATGTTGTTGTGATGCTATTTGTAGGTTTTCGATGGGAATCTTATCTTATGTTGATGAAGAGAAAAGAGAGTTGGTGAAAGGTATCCACAGGCTGGCTAACATTGGAGATCATCTCTTGGACTGTAAGGATGGAGGAGTAATTGTTCAAAAATTTATTAAATCATCTTTCGATGCTGAGCTAAAGGAGAAATGGGTTTTAGATCCCATACTTATGAAAATTAAGGATGATGTGGGTCAATACAAGGTTATGGTTTTTGAAATTGGGGGAATGGCATCTTGAGGTATCAAGGTAGGTTATGTGTTCTTAATGTTAATGGGTTGTTGGAAAGGATTTTGACTTAAGATCATGAGTCCTAACATACAGTTCATCCAGGTTAGATATATCATGACTTGAATGAGATCTACTAGTGGAATAATATGAAGAGAGGCATGGCGATCTGTATTGTTAAGTGTGTGGTTTGTTAGTAAGTCATGGTTAAGCATTTGAGGTCGGTGGCATGTCTCAAGAGATAAAATTTCCCATAAGTAAGTTGGAGATGATTAATATGTACTTTGGAACAGGTCTTCCATGGTCTCGCCATCAATATGATTCTTTTTGGGTCATTGTGTATAATATGACAAGTTTGCTCACTTTTTTCCTGTGAGGTCTAACTACTCAAGAGAGGATTATGCTAAGTTACTCATTCAGGAGATAGTTAAGTTGCATGGAGCGCCTTTGTCTATCATTTCAGACCAAGGTACACATTTTTCTTCTCATTTCTAGTGTTATTTTAAGGATGTTTTGGGTATGAGAGGTGAACCTTAACACTACTTTCCACCCTTAAATGGATGACAAGTAAACATATTATTCTGAGTTTTTAGGATATGCTAAGGGCCTATGTGATTAATTTAAATGGTATGTGGGTTGACTATTTACCTTTTAGTGAGTTTTCTTGTAACAACAGTTATCATTATAGCTTCCAAATGGGTCCATTTGGGGCTCTTAATGGTAGGAGGTGCAGGCCTTCTATTAGGTAGTTTGAGGTATGTAAGACTAGGTTTGTTTGTTCTGACTTGGTTCACCAAGCCATGAAGTTCACCAAGCCATGAAGAAGGTAAAGGCAATTAGAGAAAGACTTAAGACTGAACAAGGTCACCAAAAGACCTATGCAGATGTGAGGCGAAGGGAGTTGGATTTGAAAAGAATGACTCGTTTTTCTTGAAAGTGTATCCAATGAAAAGAGCCATGAGATTTGGAATGAAAGGGAAGCTTAGCCCCAGTAACATTGGTCCATATCAGATTTAGAGAAGTATTAGGAACATCACTTATGAGTTAGATTCTCTTGCACTTTCTGCTTTTACGAATCCCATGTTTCATGTGTCCATGCTGAAAAAATGTTTACGTGAACTTTCTTTAATAGTTCATGTTGAGGATGTTGGTGTTAAAAATTCACTGTCTTATTAGTATATGGGGGTTAAAATATTGGATAGGCAACTTCATAGATTGAGGATGAATTATGTAGCCTCGATGAAGGTTCTTTAAAGTAATCAAATTGTAGTAGAGGCTACATAGGAAGCTAAAGAAGATATAAGATCCAAGTACTCGTTCTTGTTCCCTGTGTTCAATTAAAGTGCTTAAGGTAGAGTTTAATTTCCCCCATATCATTTTCAAATTTGTTATTGGATTCGAGTTTGTCATTTCTGTTATCGTGCTAATAATGTCCTAAGTCATCATTCTGGGAAGAATGACCTATAGGAGGGGATAATGTAAGACCATGTAAATTTTAATGAATTTATTTTTGTCCTTCCCACGTACGTAATATTAATATTTTGACTTTAATTATTTTAAGGGATGTTAAAAGGGTGTCTGGGGTAAGTTTTATAAATTTTGGAAAGGGTTGAGGTCATTTTGGGACCTTGAGATAGAAAGCCTTATGATAGTGCCATGCCATGGAGGTTAACCTCCATGATAAGGGCGTGGCACACAGACTAACCTCTGCGATAATGGTGTGCCATGTTGCTATGTTAAATTTGTCCAGTTTTTATTTTCTTACTCGGGGTGAGGGTCTTGTGGTCTTTGAACTCCTTACACGACTTATAAACATAGAATAACTCATTTTCCTTCAGTTTTCAATGATCAAACACCATTCTTTTTCTCTCTAACTATAAAAGCAAGAACGTTCCAAGATTTTACAAGAAATCATAGCTCCGAACTCCAAACTTTTATTTCTCTTCAATTTCATTTATATTTCAGGCATGTTTCTTTTTTCTTAACTTTAATTTTACATTGTGGCATTGATTTATTCAATATGCATGTGATTTAAATTAATGGGTTTGAAACTTGGTTGAGGGATTTGGATTGATTTTACTTTAATTACTTTTCCCATGCTTTAAATAGATTATTTATATTTTAATTGATGGTTTTTTGACTGAATTGGTGTAACTCTTTAATGGTTGGAATAGGGGATATAGGTTTCCCAAACATGATGGTATTTTTTCTTGATAAGGCATTAATCTCAACCTACTTTGTAAACATGATTTTGAATATGGAGAATTGGATGGTTTAACTTTTGAACCCATTTTATTAAATTTAGGGATAAATGGATACATATGGATTTTTGATGGCCTTAGTGGCCATGGCTTGAATTTTAAATGGAACTTGGGAGTCAATTTGGTCATATAGATTTGCTTGGCATGATTATATTATCTTTCAAGCATATTGGCATGACGATTCCAAGTTGGTAAATACCTTAATAAATGACTCTTCGATTAATGGTTGGTCTTTGTGCAAACTATTTTAATTGGTGCTTAAAAGGAATTGTGTAGTTCGTCGTGAAGGTGTATTTCCCATCAAGATCAACACTGAAAACCAAGTTTGTCGTGGTTGGGTGTCCTTGTGATATTGTACTTGGTTCACTTTATATGTATACATTTTGGAAGGGCTATAACCTTGATTCCATTAGCCTTTCCTCTGTTCATGCAACTAACACACACTAGGGACCTTCCAGCAAAGGGAGCTTGACCCATATAACCCATGGGTTTCTTTAGGAAAGAGCAAGCTACATAGTTAAGGGTAACACATTGAGCTATTATATTTTTGACTGTTGTTCCTATCCCAGCATCCTATACATGTATATATAAAATAATGTGCATATGGTTTTTACTAGTTTTGGAATTGTCTTTTTTGTAAACCTTTCCCTAAATTATATTTTAGTACTCGCCTCACTTCCCGTCCCTAAATATTGATCATTTCACATTATAGGGTCTGAGGGGTATTCTCTGCTCCAATGTAGCATTAGGTGATTTGATAATCCTATGGATCTACTATGAAATGGTAAGCCTTAATCTTTCAAAAGGTTGGGTCTGTTAACTTACTTTTCGTTATTTCTTCATATTTCCTTTTGGATTTCTTTGGGCTATAGTTGGGGGCATGTCTCGACTTAGTTAGTATTCTTCTTAAGAGACTTTTATGGACAAGTGATGGTTAGTTATTTGTTTAGATTCTTTGAACTATCATTTGACTTGTCAATCCTTATTACTAGTTTTATTGGCTTCTGTTGCTTATATTTTTGTGCTCTTGAGGTAAGTCTAAGGGGGTTGTGTTCGATTGATGTTAGGCTTCAGATTACCCATCATAAATATACCCATGTCTGGGTCGTGACAGAGGTCTAACCTATTTCAACAAATTTGGAGTCATCAGTGTAGGGATATGAGACTTTTCATCAATCGTGATCAGGTGTTGGATTGTCATTCCAAGAGGTCTACTATATATTTCTAGGGTGTTTTGAGATTTGATGGACACATTACTGTTTCGAGGGTTGAAGACTTTCTTTAGTAAATTTTTCATGAGGTTTACTACTCTAGACATTCTATTCACCTACGCATATCTAATATGTATAAAGATTTGAAATAGCATTATTGGTGAAATAGCTTAAAGAAAGATGTGGTAGACTTTGTATCTGGTTGCCTATAATTTCCGCAAGTGAAATGAAGTATCATAGACCTGGTGAATTGATTCATAGATTTTCCAATATCGAGTTAAAATAGGAGAAAATTATCATGGACTTTGTTAGTGGTTTGCCTTGCACTTCCCGTGGTTCCAATGGTATTTGGGTCATTATCGATTGGTTAACCAAATTAGTACATTTTATTCCTATTCAAATGTCCTTCAATGTGGAAGGTTAGCCCATATCTATGTTCATTAGATAGTATGTTTGTATGGAATGCCTATATCTATCATTTTAGATTGGGGCTCAGTGTTCACTTCTTTCTTTTAGAGAGATTTTTAGGAGGAGTTCGGTACTCAGGTGGATCTTAACACGACCTTCCTCCTTCATACTGATAGGCAGTCAAAGTGGATTATTCAAGTTCTCGAGAGTATGCTCCGACCCTATGTTATAGACTTTGGAGGTACATAGGAGCAATACTTAGCTTTGATAGAGTTTGAGTATAATATTAGATACAATTGGAGCATTGAGATTACACCCTTTTAAGGCTTTGTATGGTAGGAGATGACGCTTTCTAATTGGATTTATTGAGACCTTCGAGATTAGGCCCTGGGGTACGGACTTGCTTCACGAGTCATTTGATACAGTAAAGGTGATTCATGATAGGTTGAGTGTGGCCCAAAGTGGGTAGTAAGAATATCCAGATTGGAGACTTTGTTCCTTGATATTAGTAGTTAGTGACCTGTGTTTCTTTGAGTATCACCCATGAAAGGTATAATGAGGTTCGGGGGGAAGGGCAACCATAGTCCCAGGTATGTTAGACCCTTTGTGATTCCCTGCATAGTTGGAGAGGTGACATATTAGTTAACCTAGCTCCCAATTTTTGTTGTTGTTCATTTGGTTTTCCATGTTTCTATATTGCAGCGGTACATTCCAAATGTATATCATATGACCAGATAGGACTAAGTCAAGTTAGATGAGATATAAATATTCGTAGAGGAGTAGGTATTCACATTAGCTAGGGATATCAGAGGTTGTAATCTAATGAAATTATACTAGTTAATGTTTAGTAGAGACACTGCATAGAGGTGAAGGCTACTTAGGAGATTAATAGCGAGATATATACCCAGTATACTCACCTGCTCGAGGATTCAAGTACATCCTAACCCTTTAATTTTGTGGATGAATGTTCTTTTAGTAGTCGTTATTGTAATGACCGTCTAGGTCATTTTTGGATTTCCATGTATTTTCACTAGTTAGAGCTTTCCTATAGCTACACCAAGTCATTTATGATTTAATGGAGCTGGCAGTTCAGTTACTAGGTAGTTCATTTGGTTTTTTAACCAATTTCCTGTTTTAAAGTCTTCGATAGTAAGAATTTGCTACCAGGCAAATACATTGAAAAAATGGCCTCATTGCACATTCTAACGGTGCCAACAACTCTAAAACATCAATTTTAGGTATGGTGGACCTTTGGTTCGGGTGCCAAGGCTTCAGAACAGATTTTAGGCTATTGACCAAAAATAAATAAAAGCTTCACTTAGGTGTGGGAGCCACTTTTCATCAACATGATTGCGGGTGAAAATTTAAACTATGCCATTGAGTCCAAAAAAATGAATTTAAGAGGGTAGCATAGCTCGTTTTTGTATATAGGATTTTGAGTAAATCTCGAGTGGTTGATGGAGAGTCCAAAAAATTCTATGTCCTCAATTGATGCACTCCGCTGGTGCATCCGCTAAAGCAGTTGTATGAGAGCTTTTGTAGAGGCTAATTTTGTAGCCAATTCGGCGCTTTAGCATCCAAGAATGCTCCAGCGGACTACTTTAGTGGTAGACCATAGAAAGGTAGGTACGGCTTTACTAACACTTATACTCTTTAGAACTGACAGTAAAAGTGGCCCAGTGTCAGCTTAAAAGGCTCCTGATTAGCCTTAAATACCCTATTAGTCAGATTTTCTCCCATTTATCACATAAGATCAAGAGTGTAGAACCCTAAAAAGAGTGGAAACTTGGCAAAAACATTAATAGTGACTTTAGGGTGTTAGTAAACATGGATTACTCATTAATTCTCCAAATTCTTGGTATGTTCCTATTAATTTAATGGTTAAATTCCTAATATTTTTCACAAAATCCCTGTAATTTTTGTGGTTTGATGTTACCGCCATTTGGGCTTGAAAATTAGCCGTATTTGAGGGTAAATGTTTCTGAAGCATAGATGGACGTTGTCACAACCCAATTTACAAGTAATGATGGTACCTACTTCTTCCTTTCAGTGGATAAGACAAGTCATAGACTGAAGCTAGAATTAATGTGCTAATTTGGTGGGCAAATGGCCTAAAAGTAAAAATTCAACAATTTAAAACTTATAATAACAATAAGATAGTAATTATAGTTTAAAGTATGGATAAATATTCTTAAACCATCCTACGACTTAGCAGTGTTGGTACAACAACTACTGATGTGCTATGGTTTCATATCACTTTCAATGCTTAAAGCTTTGAAAATATGCAGTTGCTTAGGCCATTTTGTTAGATATGATGTATTATGTGTTATGTTTGGAAAGAAACTAGGTTTTTGTTGCTAAAACATAGAAAATAAATAAAAATTGATATTTTGGACCACCTATCTAGGAATATACGGCCTGTAGGTATCACCTACATGGCATAAGTACAAGCCCAAGTGTCAAGATGTTAAGATTCAAAAATTCCGAAGCTAGAAAATTTTAACCTGCTAGCTATGATGGACATCTACTGTAATGACCCTTCCGATTATTTTTCATATTTCTTATTTTGCTGTTAGAGCTTTTCCATTGTCTCCCTAATTCATTAATGACTTGCTAAGACTAACACTTTAGTTACTAGCCAATTCATTTGGTTTTTAGAGCCAATTCACTATTTAGAAGTCTTCATTGGTTCCAAATAGCCACTAGGACAAAACTTTAGTAAAACAATCTTTAATGCAAATTTTGTCAGTATTAACAGCTCTGAAATATTAGTTTTAGGCTTGGTAGACCTTTGGTTTGGGTTCGAGCACCAGAGCTTATTTCAACTAATTAGTCAAAAAGTTGTAAAATTAGAAATTTAGTGTGGGACCCACATTTGGTCGAAATGACCTCATTGGAGAATAAAAATTCACCATTGTGTCTAGAATGTTGAATTTGGTATGGTTACATAGTTCATTTGCATATATCAAATTCTGAATGAATCCTGAGGCCTTGATGAAAACCTGGAAAATTTTCAAAGTTTCAGCTGATAACTGTTTCCTCTGCTATCGCACCTCTTAAGTGGCGAATTCACTGGTGTGTGTAGAGAAGGTAGTTAGACTGCACCAAGGGTTGTGGCAATTTCCACACCGGCTCCTAATGTCAGGATATGTGAATGCACATGTAACGCCCCGCATTTCGGGCTATAATATAGACCATGATTCTGATGTGTTGATAAATCCCAAAGCCATAAAATCCTATGCCAATACGGCATATCAATTAATTGCATAGCATGTGAATCCATTCATGCTTGAATTTAGACCATAGAGGTCCTTCAACTCAAGGATAAGTTGAATCTATTTCGATCACCTAAGTTTTAGTGGACGTTGTAAATTATGTCAGCTTCCATCGACCATAACTCTTTTTATATGTCAAATTAGGAAGCCTACTATGTGTCAAATGATAGGTCTTCTAATTAGCTTTCCAACGATACCAAATTTGATAAAATTCGACACTCGAGCAAGATGTTATGGCCTTTCAAAGTGATATGCGTCGCTTAACCAATTGCCCATGGCCACTGGAAAGCATCGGAGATAGCCTAGGCGATAGCCTAGGCGGTGCATATGTATAGAAAGGCAATGGGATGGGCGGCGCCTCTGTAAAGAATTCAAGTGACTTAAACACTCTATTTTTGGGGTAAAATGGTCCTTTTCCATCCTTACTTAGCCCTAAAACACGAAATTCAGTTCCAAGGACCCCAAAATACACCTTCATTCATCAAAAGTGCTCAATGATTCTCCTTAGGGTTTCAAAATAAAAACCCAAGCAGCTCGAGATTCAACCAGGGGTTTTAGGAACGAATTGCATATTTGGAATTCTATCAACGTAGGCTTCGAGAAGCATCTAATATTCATAGTAATCGAGGTATGTGGGGTTATCCTAAAATATCATGGGTGTAGTGTTTATGAACATGCATGCTTTTAAATGGGGGTTTTCAATCAAATGCTAATAACTTGCTTTCAATATGATTTCTAAGTCATTTTTTCTTTATGTCATGGGAATTTTTTGCCTATATACTTCAATGGTTGAAACCATGCATATGTGATTTGAGATTTTCCATGGAAGTTTGATAAATATGAATGATAAATTGCTTTCAAATTCCCATGATAATCTCTTGATACCCCATATCATATTGTGACCAACAAAAGAGTGAATTTGAAATAAATATTGTTCACCACTTGTAAATGATGAAGCTCCTTGGTTTTTACATGATAATGCATATGTGGAAGTGATATTGATGACTTGCAAGTCAGGTATGATGATACCCTATAGAATATGATATGTGGTTGAATCAGATGAAATTTAAATATATTGATTTTACATGAGATAGGTGGATACCCAAAGAAAGGCATTTAAGTTTAAGGGCTCATCACTGGAAAACGTGTTTGTCGACACAAAAATTTAGTACCAGGCTAAGTGATCTTATGTACTTGATTTTATGTCATTCCCAAATTAGAACTATAGGTAGGAGCCCGGGCTAAGTGATCTTAGGCACTACCAGTGGGTCGAGACACCAAGCTTCATGGTCTTATGTGTCTCTCCCTCACTTATACTCTAATCTCGACGGCAACTGAGGTTGGGCAGTTGGTGTAAATTATGCAGGGTATTCCACCTAGCTCAGTTGTATTTCATTATTATTGAGAAACTATTGCATTAAGCCCATGTGTTTTCAAATGATTTGATATGAAATTGCTTTATAATGGCTCTCAACAATATGTTGTAAAAATATTATGTTTTGTTTTGATATCTCTGCGTGCCAGTACTTTTGTGCTGACCCCCTTCCCCTCTCCAACCTCTCAGGTTCAGAGGCCCAATCTAGGGGTCAAGAGAATCAATAGATCATTCAGACAGAGTTGCAGAGACAAGTGGTGAGCCTTCAATGTTTCCGAAGGTCTTATGACCTACAGTCCTTTAGATTATATCTAGTTTTGGGGTCTACTGTGGGGCTTGTCCCAGTTTATATACAGTTACTTGACTCAATCATTTGTTAGAGATTTTCGCAGACAGTTGTTTAGAGATTGATTGATGTTGGGGGGACCTTATTTCCCTGTTATTGTTTCTTTTCATATTTATGATCATGTTTCCAAATTATTGTGCTTCTTTCGCATTAATTTGATCATATGAATTAGGTGCATGATTACTAGACAGATAGGGGTATTTCGGGCCTTCATGGTTCGAAATGCTCGTCATGGCCAGGCCCTGGTTCAGGTTGTGACAGCACACCTAGATCTGCAATTGCAATACCTAATTACCTAGAAGGGGTATAAAAAGACCCCTTAGGTTGCAAAATAGCCAATTTGCCACCCATATCTTAAGAAAGAAACACAAATGAATGTGATATCTAAAAATTGAGACTTATAGGTGACTTGGAAGATTGATTAATATCTATTTTCGTGATTATCACCTGGATTAAGGTAAGATTTCACCCTTTGTTGGTAGTTTTTTTGTTCTTGACTAAAACCCTAAATATCTTTAAGGCTTGATTTTATCCCCAAATTAACTTAGTTTTCACCCATTCGTGATTTTTTTGATCCCTTATAATGTATGAATATTGGGTTTGCCCCATCAAAGTGATTTCCATGAGTAGAACCCACTTGAGATTCTTAGTGTGAGTTTTGGAGTGAATCATATAGTGTAATATGGGTATCATTATTGTCGTATGGACGTGTATAATGTGATTTTTGATAGCTTGGTATCTTGAAGAGGCTTTTCAAAAGGGAAAACCAAAGGTTTAGTAGTTTGTTGAACTTTAATTGGTGTCAAGGTAGGCTGGGTTATCTGTTTTATATTGAGCTATATCAGAGTAATCTTATGATTTGTGTTGGATTTAGGATGGGTTTTAGGTGTTGGATTAATGGAAAGCAAGACTTTGGTTTAGTTGTATTGTTTAGACTAAATTGAAACCATACATTTGAAATGCTTGGAATGTTGCCTTGAACCTTAGTGCATTAGACTATATCACTCATGTTTAGTATGAGAGTGCTTTATCTTTCTCTACATTAAGTAAAATGCTCTATTTACTCATGCTTAGGGTAAATTGGTCTTTGTTGCATACAGCAAATGAAGGTTGCTTTTGTTGCTATATTAGATTAGTTGGTGTTTTTGAGAAAAACCTTTACCATAGGAATAATCATGGCTTGCGATACATCTAAGATTGTATTTAGATACCTTAGTTGATTATGAGGTGTAATTTAACCTACATTCGAAATGCTTGGCTTGTTACCTTGAACCTTAGTGCATTATACTACATCACTCATGTTTAGAATGAGAGTGCTTTATATTTCTCTACATTAAGTAAAATGCTTTACTTACTCATGATTAGGGTGTATTAGACTTTGTTTCATATACCAAATGAAGGCTACTTTAGTTGCTATATTAGCTTAGTTGTTGTGTTTAAGAAGAACCTTTACCTTAGGACTAATCGTGCCTTGCGATACATCTAAGATTGTATTTAGATACCTTAGCTGATTATGAGGTATAATTTAACCTAGAATAAAGTTTGGTGATTTAGAGGCAGGCTCTTCAACCCAACTTATCGACCCACCTTAAGTCAAGTTTGATATTAGTTATCTTGAAAACTTTGTACGCATATTATATTCTTAGAGAATGGACTAATAAGGCAATATTGAGGAACCTTGGTACTTTTTGGTTACTATGAAAGACATTAGAAGTAATGCCTAACGATTTTGCCAAATGTATGATTTATTGGTTAAGCTTATGATAGGCTGTTGATTGTGTTATTATTGTGGCTATTGATTGGGTTGCAAATTTATTATTTTATGAGACCCTAACATGATATTATCTCAGCCATAAACTATGTTACAGACTATGCTATGAATAAACTATATATTATGCCATGGATTAGCTATTGCTCAAACTATTGATAAGTTATCTTTATGGTAATGATAGGCCATTGGATATGCTATTAATGGGTCATTGTTTATGATATTGCTCATGATTATGATTATGCTAAGAAATCATTCTAGAAAATACTCCTAATGATAATATTAGCAATTGTTCCATGAATTATGTTAGAAGTCATATTTATTGATTATTTTGGGAAATTATTCCATTCATTATGTGTAAATTCATGATACTTCATTCTATGATTTCTTGTACTACTGATTTTACCACCGATTATGATAATAATGAGATATGTTGATACCTGGCCAGGCCGTAGGATGTTATGATGATATGTTGATACACGGTTAGGCTGGAGGATACTATAATAATATATTGATACCCGGAAAAGACAAAAAATTTTATGATGATATGTTGATATTTGCTAAGGCCGGGGGATGTTCTTATGATATATTGATACCAGGCAAGGTCGAAAAATGTTATGATGATATGTTGATAGTCGACAAGTGTAGAGGGTATCATAATGATATATAGATACTTGGCATATCCAGAGTATATTATGATGATAAGTGGATGACCGGTAAGGAAGAAGAACATTATGATGATATTGATACTTGATAAGGCCGGTGGATGATTATATTGATGTGCCATCACATACTTCTATCCATTCGAGTTTATCTACCCCTATGTATTGCAAATATATAGATATACTCACTTATATAAAGTTTAGGAATATTGTTGATATACCCGTTCGAGTCCATCTATCCCTATGTATTGCAATTATATGCATATATTCACTTATATGAAGTTCGAGTATGTTGTTGATATTAGTGGTGCTGGTTAGAGCCCATATATGTTAAATGTTCATAAAGAGGTATAATTATAATTAGTAATGATTTATTATTGGTGATAATTAATAATTTGTGATAATGGAGAACTAGTAATAATGATGACTGATAGTGGATATTATTTAAGTGGCAAATAAGAAACTTGGCAATCGAGATTTATTGGTAAATGTGTAGTAGATAATAAATGGTGCTATCATAGTAATGATGATTTTCCTACTAAATGGTAGTTAGTGTCTATGTGTAAAAGAGTTGTTGAATGATGATAAGAGGTTATATGATGACTACTAGTCAAATAAATTAGTTAATAAGATATGGTTAACTAGTAAATGGTGATTAGTGTATATTTATAGTATGATTGTTAAGCAACGATAACATTATGAAATTTGAGTACTTTGCATAATGTTCAGGAGTTGGGATAATGTTGGTAAATGACGTATTGATGATAACTTTTAAATGATGATCAAATAATGATGAAAGTTGACTATTGAGTTGTTTGATTGTTTTATTCTAATCTTGAGTGTACTCTCCTATCTTATAAGAGGCTATGATGAGTTATTTACTTTTCTATACCAATTGGTGTATGGGAGCCAATTTTTTTAGTTAGGTTGCTTGTGATGACACGTTATGATGCTTTATTATTATCAATCACTTATTTATTTTCCACAATGACATTGGTATATGGTTATGTCTCATTGTATATTGTCATTCTAGTTTGATTACTTATTATGTTGAGTGATGTTAGAGATAATTTAGGTTTGATCTTGTTCCTTGACTTAGTTTATATTATCTTGCATTTTATCATAATTATATTAAGATTTAACTCAGTAGGTCGATGATTCCTACTGAGTACCCATTTATTTGGAAATCATACTACACTTATATACCTTTTTTGTGCATTTTTGAGCACTAATTTTTGCCATTTATTATTGTTCGTGAGGTGAGTAATTTCTTTTGATGGGGTGAGCTCTTAGAGTTTGAGTCACCTATTTACCTGAATCTTTATTTTCAATCTTTTGTTTTGAGACAAAATTATTGACCTTTCAAGACTTTTCAGTTGTATTGATACTATTAAAAGCTCTTATCTACCAGGTCGTGGTATTGGTATCTTGTATTGTCTATTTTATCTATTTAGAATACTTGGTTCATTTATAACTTGTGTTTTTTGGATTTAGTATATGTTGGTAATTTCCTACCATATTAACCTATTATGTTATCTTCGAGGTATGGTTTGTGTTACCCACTAGCGGGATTTATAATGGTTCATCATGACTCATAAATTGACTCATGACAAATTTGTATTAGAGGTTAGGTTTCATCAGTATTGTTGGCACAAAAGCAAGTGTCTAGTAGAGTCCTACGGATCCAAACAAAGATGTTTATTTCGTATCTTCCAGAGGCTATGAAATATTCTTTGGAGTTCAACACTTTTTTCACTCATATCATACTAAGAGTTTTAGTCGATTTGTAGAACATTCCTTAGACTCTACTTTTTTCCATATAGCCAGGACACGTGCTACCGCTATAGGTGATGGGGGTCTCGAGACCAAGCCTAGGGATCATACTCCTTTTTGTGGATGACGTAGAGGTTATGAACTACCTCATAATGTGGCCCCATCTAGGGTATAAGATAGGCCGCCTTCCCCAAGTCATATTCCCATTCCTGAGCTAGAGTATATTCTGTGTCGGCTAAATTTGAGCCAGGGACCATCCTAGGCTCCACCTGGGTTTACTTCTTCTTCATTTCGTAAATGTGCATTAGTTCATCTTTTGGGTTTAGTTGGTGGTGTGTCATTTGGTACTGAGGTAGGGGTGTAGCCGATAGCTATGGCTCACTGAGTTAAGGTTCCTTCTACACCCATGGTTACTTAGCCAATAGTGTCTTAGCAAGTGGTTGCGCAGTTTACTATGTCTTCTAAGGTGCAAAATATAGTGGGTAAATTCTTGAGATTGGCTCTGACTAGGTTATGTGGTGTATCGGGTAAGGATGCATATGATTTTGTGACTGCTTGTTAGGATAGGCTATGCGGTTTTGGCCTTTTTGAGACTCTTGGTATGGATTACACCACATTTCTATTTGACTTGTCTAATTGTCAATTATGGAGAGTTTATATGGATTATAGGCTAGTCAGGTCTTCTTTCTTGTCATGGACGTAATTCTCCAAAATGTTTTTGTAGAAGTATATGCCTCACAGCCTTAGAGATCATTTGAGAGATTAGTTCTCTAGATTGGAGCAGGGCTCCTTGATAGTTGTAGAGTATGAGGCATATTTTCACGAGTTAGTTAGGCATGCGAATTCTGTTCTAGACACAAAGTATAAGATGGTTCATTACTTTGTTAGAGGGTTAAGATTCCCTATTTATATATTTACTCAGAGTTTAGTTGTTATAGGTACGTATTTTTTGAGGTCTTGGATTATGCTAGGGCGATAGCGGAGATGCACCGTGAGTGTCATAAGGGCCTTGATAAGAGGACTAAGTTTCAAGAAAAATTTATTTAAAGCAGTCACAGTTTTCGACCCAGAGATGACAGATCTTAGAGTAGTTATCCTCCATATTCATCCTATCAGGCTTAGAGTCAGCCTAGTCGACCTGTTCAGGTAACTCTTTAGATCACTGAAGATTAGTCTAGTCCTAGTGATCGTGCTGGTAAGGGCAGTAGTCACTCTTTGAGTGGTTTACCTTTTGGTTATTCTAGTAGTTATGGATACTCTAGTTCAGACGGATCTGTTGGTTCTAGTTAAACTCATATTTACTATTTTAATTGTGGATTCCATGTTCTTTATTCACAATATTTCCATACTAATGGGGCAATTATTACTTCAGCTCAAAGTGTTCCACATATTAGAGCACTTCATCCCTCAGCTAGAGGTGGTTTTAATAGGTGCAGGGGTGGTTCTTAGGGTACTCTAAGTGGTTCCTAGACAAGCTGGTGAAGAGGTTGGTCAGGTACCGAGCCAGGTGGTGGGCGTGGTCAGTTGTATGCAGTATCTGCTAGACCCAAGGATAAAACTTTGAATGCTATTGTTACTGGTATGATTTTGGTATGCCGTAAATTGTACCTAGATTTATTTAATCTGAGATCCACATACTCTTATATTTCTACTTATTATGCACCACAGTTGGCATTGACTAGTGATTTATTTTTTTTCCATTATGCGTATCTACTCCCGTGGTGATTTTTTAGTAGTGGATAGAGTTTTTAGATTATGTGTTATGACTATTAGTGATGTTGATACTTATGTTGGTTTTATTATTCTAGATATGGTAGATTTTGATGTTATTCTAAGCATGGACTTATTATCCAACTATAATGGGGTCATGGATTATTTTTTCAATATCGTTACCTTAACAATGCATGACCTTCCCTCAGTCTTATGGAAGAGAGCAGTTTACCATGAATCGATAGGGATTATTTCTTATGTTTTTTCTAAGAGTCTCTATTGAGGGGTTGTGAGTCTTATCTCACTTATATTTGTTATACTAGAGCAAAGAGTCCATCGCTTGACTCTGTTCTAGCTATTTGTGAGTTTCCTGATATATTTCCTACAGAATTATTACGTATTCCCCTTGTCCGTGAGATAAAATTTGCTATTCAACTCAGGCATAACACCTGACCTATTTCTATGGTACCTTAATGTATGAATCCTTTCGAGCTTAAGGAGATAAATTCTAAACTTCAGGATCTTCTTAGTAAGGGTTTTATTAGACCGAGTATGTCCTCGTGGGGAGCTCCTATTTTGTTTGTGAAGAATAAAGATGCTTCTATGTGTATGTCTATTAACTATAGGCAACTTAATAAGGTGACAATGAAGAACCATTATCCTATACTTTGCACTGATTATTTCTTTGACAAAATTTAGGGTGTTGCTATGTATTCTAGGATTCATTAAAGGTCTGCTTACCATCAGTTAAGGATTCAGGCTGAGAATGTCTTGAAAACACCTTTTAGGACACGTTATGGTCATTATGAGATCTTAGAGATATCTTTTGGGTTGACTAATGCCCCAGACGTGTTCATGGATTTAATGAATTAAGTATTTAAGCCTTATTTGGACTCATTTGTGAATGTGTTCATTGATGACTTCATTCTATTTTCAAGGTGTAGTGAGGAGCATGCACAACATTCGAGGATCATGCTCCAGACTCTTAGAGATCATATACTTTTTGCTAAGTTCTCCAAGTGTGAGTTTTGGCTCTAGTCAGTGACATTCCTTGGGCATGTGCTATCTAAGGATAGTATTATTGTGGACCCAACAATGATTGACTCAATTCATGATTGGTCTCGACCAATGTCTCCAGGCGAGGTTCGTAGCTTCATTAGTTTGGTCGGTTACTATAGTAGCTTCATTGAGGTTTTTGATACTATTCCAACCCCTATGACCATAATAACTTGGAAGGAGGTTTCTTTTTGATGACTTCAGGAGTGTGAGTTTAGTTTTCGGAAATTTAAACATTTCCTCACTTCATGTTTTGTTTTAGCTCTTTCTATTGAGAGAAGGGATTTACTGTATTTTGAAATACTTTATTGCTAGACACTGTCGATGGATGGAGTTTCTTAATGACTAAGATATTTCTATCTTGTATCATTCAGGCAAGGGAAATGTAGTAGTGGATGCCTTGAGTTTGAAGGCACTAATTAGTGGTAGCTTAGCTTATATAGCAGCATTTCAGAGGTCATTGGAATGGGACATTTAGTCCTTAACTAACTTGATGGTTTTCCTAGATATTTCAGATCCTATTGTAGAGGTGAGGTCCTCACTATTTTTGAAGATTCATAATTGTCACTATGAGGATAGCAAGTTTTTCCTCCTTCATGATCAGGTGTAAGTGGTAAGTCTGACAGGGTCACTGTAGATTTTGAGGTTGTTTTGACAGTTAATAGCTGGAGTTGTGTTCCGTGGATTGATAAATTGATTTAGAATATTTTGCACGTGGCTTATAGCTCTAGATATTCTAGTCACCTCGGTACAACAAAGATGTATAGAGATTTATGACAACACTATTAATGGAGTGGAATAAAAATAGATGTGGCTGACTTCGTATCTTGTTGCCTTTTTTGCCTATAGGTAAAGGAGGAGTATTACCGCCCCTGTGGATTTACTCAGAAGGTACCCATTCCTAGTGTAAATAAAAATACATTACAATGGATTTCATTAGCAGTTTGCCTCATACATCCTATGGTTGCGATGATATTTGGGTCATTGTAGATTTTCTAACCAAGTCAGGATATTTCATTCTTATTCAAATGTTATTTAGTGCATAGAGATTAGCTCACATTTATATTCGTGAGATAATCTATTTCCATGGTCTACCAATTTCTATGATTTTAGATTGTGGTTCTATAATAACTTTGAGGTTTTAGAGGGAAATTTAGGAGCTGTTGAACACTCATGTAGATTTGAATATAGCCTTTCATCTATAAACTGATGGCCAATCTAAGTGTACTATTCAGGTTCTTAAGGATATGCTCCAAGCCAGTGTTATGGGTTTTGGAGGCCAATGGGAGCAGCCCTTGGCCTTAGCACTATTTGGTTATAACAATAACTATCATTCAATTATTGAGTTGGAGTCTTTGAAGGCTCTATATGTTAGGAGGTGTCATACTCAATTTGGATGATTTGAGACTTCCAAGGTTAGGCCCTATGGTATTGATTTTCTTTGGTGTCATTAGATAGAGTTAGGGTGATCTAGGATAGGTTGAGAGTGGCTCAGTGATGGCACAAGTCCTATGTAGACCATAGGCTTTGTGCCTTGAGATTTGGAGGTGGTGATTACTTATTTTTTTGTGTATCATGCATGATTGATGTGATGAGGTTTGGGAGGAAAGGAAAGATTACTCTGAGGTACATTTGACCTTTTGATATTCTCCATATAGTTGTGAGGTACCTTATAAGTTAGCTTTTCCTTCAAATTTTATTATTTTTCATCCAATTTTCCATGTCTCTATGTTGCTGCAGAAATATTCTTGATCCATCTTATTTCGTTAGGTGGGGCCCAGTCCAATTGGATGAGCATTTGACTTTTGTAGAGGAGCTAGTGCTCATTTTTTCTACTGATGTGAGGTCGTTACGCTCTTGAGAGATTCCTATAGCTAATATTCAGTAGAGATACCGCCCAGTAGAGGAGTCTAATTGGGAGATCAATAGCGAGATGTTGCCCATTATCCTCAACTATTATAGACTTCAGTATTTCCTAGTCCTTAATTTTGGGGACAAAAGTTCCTTTAGTAGTGGATATTGTAATGACCCTTTAGGTTATTTTCATATTTCCACTTATTTTTGTCGTTAGAGATTTTCCATAGCTACCCCAAGTAATTTATGACTTGCTGGATTGACAGTTCCGTTATTGGGTAGTTTGTCTGTTTTTAAGAGGCAATTCCATGTTTAGAAGTCATTGCTGGTTACAAAAGGCCATTAATCAAAAACCTTAGAAAGACGATGTTGGATGCAAATTCCAACTATTCAAGTAGCTATGGAATATCAATTTTAGTGTACTTAGACATGTGGTTCGAGTTTCAGCGCACCCTAGATCATTTCGATCTATTGGTCAATAAGTTGGAAAGTTCGAAATTTAGGCATGGGACCTACATTTGGTCGAAATGACCTCTTATGGAAAATAAATCTTTGCTATTTCATCCAAAACATTTAATTTGGTATGGTCACATAGTTTATTTTTGTATATCAGATTTTGAATAAATCCTGAGGCCTTGGCGAAAACCTTGAAAATTTTCCAAGTTTCAGATGATAACTAGTGCCTCAATGATTACACCTTTTGAAAGGTGATCGCACCATCGTGTGCAGAGAATGTAGTGTGATCGCACCAAGGGTTATGACGATTGAACACCTAATTGTGTGATATCAATACGTGGTAACCTGGAAGGGTTATTAATAGACCCCTTAGGTTGCGAATTAGCTTATTTCTCACCCATAACCCTAAAAAGTGATATCTCAAAATTTTAAGACTTGTGCGTGACTTTGGAGCTTGATTAACATCAATTTTTTTATTATGATCCGAATTAAGATAATATTTCACCCTTCTTAGTGAATTTTCTTGGTTCTTGACCAAAACCCCAAATAGCATGATGGATTGATTTTAGAGACAAATTAGTTTAGTTTTCTCACATTCTTAAGGATTTCGATTTCTTAATAATGTATGAACTTTTGGTTTGCCTCAAATACGTGATTTTCGTAAGTGGAACCACTAGGGGTTTTTGGTTTGATTTTTGGACTCAAAGCATAATGGTGCAATATAGATAATTTTATTCCCATGTTGATTTTCTGAATGTATTTTTATATCTTGGTATCTTGAAACAGCTTCTTAGAAGGGAAAAGTGAAGTTTTAGTAGTTTTTTGAGCTTTTTTTGGCGTCGAGGTAGGCTGGGTTTATTCCTTGTTAGATTGAGCTATTTCATAGTATTCTTATGATATTGTGTTGGATTTGGTATGGGTTTTAGGTTTTGGAGTGATAGATTGCAAGAATTGGATTTAGTTGTATCATTGAGGATATATTGAAATTGTAAAGTTAAAATGCTTAGCTTGTTGCCATAAAATTTAGTGCATTAGACTTCTTTACTCATGTTTCGCATGAGATTTCTTTAGCTTGATCTACATGAAGTAAAAGGCTCAAGTTATTCATGCTTAGGGTTAATTTGCCTTGGTTTCTTTCACTAAAGGAATGCTGCCTTAGTTGAAATATTGGCTAAATTGTTGTGTATGAGAAGAACCTTTACCTTAGGACTAATCGTGGCTTGCTATACATCTAAGAGTGTATTTAGATACCTTAGCCTAGTTCGTGGTATAATTTGACCTAGAATAAAATACGGAGATTTAAAAGTAGGCTTTTCAACTCACCATAAGTCAAGTTTGATGATAGTTATCTTGAAACCTTTGTACGCTTATTATATGCTTAGAGAACGCCTTTATGAGGCAATATTGGAGAACCTTGGTACTTCTTGGTAATGATGAATGATGTTAGAAGTAATGCCTAATGATTATGTCATATGCATGATTTAATACTTTAGCTTATGGTGAGCTATTGATTATGCTACTGTTATGGTTATTGATTTAGATACTAAAAATGTTATTGAATTAACCTTTGACATAATATTGTCATATCCAAAAACTATTTAATAGACCATGCTATGAATAAACTATAGATTTTTCCATGAATTAGCTATTTCTCAAGATATTCTAAGCTATATTTATGCTAACGATAGGCAATGGGACAAGTTATTAATGAGTCATTATTCATGATATTGCTTATGATTATGATTGTTCTAAGAAATCATTCCTAATGATGACATTAGCAATTGTGCCATGAATTATTTTAGAAGTCATGCTTATTGATTATTTTGGGAAATTATTCCATTCATTATGTGTTAAATCATGATACTTCATTATATTCTTTCTTGTACTATTGATTTTTCCACCGAATATGATAATGATGAGCTATGTTGATACCTGGAAAGGCCGGAGGTTGTTAAGATGATATGCTGATACTTGTAAGGCCGTAGGATGTTATGATGATGTGTTCATATCCGACAAGGCCGGATGTTGTTACGATGAAATATTAATGCCCGGCAAGGCCGGAGGATATTATGATGATATGTTGATACCCGAAAAGAAAGGAGGATATTTTTATGATATCTAGGTACTTGGCAAGCCTGGATGATATTATGATGATATGTGGATGGCCAGAAAGGCTGGAAGACATTGTTATAATATAGATACCTGAAAAGGTTGGTGGATGATTATATTGATATTCCTACATATGCATCTACCGGTTTGAGTCTGGCTAGCCCTATGTATGTCAATTATATGTTTATATTGACTTAAATGAAGTTTTGGTATGTTGTTGATTTTAGTGATGCCGGTTATAGCCAATTAGTGTTAAATGTTTATAAAGGGGTACAACTGATAATTAGTGATAATTAATGATTTATGATAATGGAGGACGGGTGATAATTGATGATTGGTAGTGGATATTTTTTAAGTAGCTAATAATGACTAGTTGGCAATCGAGAATTATTGGCAAATATGGAGTAGATAATAAATGATGCTATCTTAGAAATGATGATTTACCTAATAATTAATGGTTAGTGGCTATGTGGAAAATAGTTGTTGAATGATGATTAGAAGTTATATGATGAATGGTAGTAGAATGAATTAGTTAATAAGAGATGGTTAACTAATAAATGGTGATTACTGTATATTGATGCTAAGATTGATAAATAACAATAATATTATGGAATGTAAGTACTTTTCCTAATATTCAGGAGTTTGGATAATGTTGGTAAATGGCGTATTGATGATAACTTTGGAATGATGATCAAATTATGATTAAAGTTGAATATTGAGAGATTGATTGTTTTATTCTTCTCTTGAGTGTACTCTTCAGTCGTATGGAAAGCTATGATGATTTCTTTCCTTTTCTGCACCAATTGGCATATGGGATACAATTTTGTTGTGATGTTGCTTATGATGATGCTTTATGATGTATCATTATTCCGTATCGCTTATGTATGTTTGCACGATGATGTTGTCATATTCTGATGTCTCAAGAAATATTTTCATTCTTGTTTGATTACTTATTATGTACAACAATTTTGGAGATGATTCACCTTTGTTCCTGTACCTTCACTTAGTTTATGTTATCTTATATTTTATCATACCTATATCATAATATAGCTCAATCGGCCAATGATACCTATTGAGTACCCATTGTTTTGATATTCATACAACACTTCTGTACCTTGTTGGAGTAGATCTGAGTACTAGTTTTCATTATTGATTGTTGTTCGTGCGGTGACTGATTTATGGGGATAGGGTGATCTCTTGGTGTTCGAGTTGTCCACTTCCCCTTATCATCATTTTTAGCCTTTTGTTTTGATAGATGTATTGACCTTTCTAGACTTTTGAGTTGTATTGATACTATTAAATATTCTTGTACTGGCTCTACCAAGTTGTGGGATTGGTATCTTGTATTGTCTCTTTTATCTATTTAGAACACTTGGTTCGTTTACAACTTGTATTTCATGAGTTTAACATATGTCAGCATTACTCACCAAATTAAACCATTGCATTAGCTCCGGGGTACGATATGGCTTAACCCCTAGCGGGATTAAGTAGCTGCCATCATGAATCGTAAGGCTAAGTCTACCACTCGTAAGATCATGAATCAATTTATAAATTACTATTCCAAGTTTGGGAAGGTTGAAAGTAGACTCATCGAAGTTTAGTGGCCAAAAATAAGGCTAAGTCCACAACATTTAGCTAAATTTTCAGGTTCTAAGCATCTTATGCATGGACCATGAACTGAACTGAACTAGGAAGAATATGAGGTATTACATATACAACCCATGTCATAAAATAGTCAATATAATCTTGTCTTGAAACTAATGACTAGACATGAAGGATATAAGGAAATAGGCTCCGACTCCAAGACCTTACCCTATCTCGGGAAAATCAACACAACATGAACATCATTCAATGATGGCAACTTGTACTCAGATCTACACCAAAAAAGTACCGAAGTGTTGTATAAGTACCAAAACCATGGGTACTCATTAGATATTATGGACTGACTAAGATAAATCATGATATAAATATGATAAAATATGAGATAACATAACTAAGTTAAGGAGAAGTGTACCAAGTCCACTCTGACATCAGAATGAATAAATAGGTAAATGAATCAAAATAATAGCATAACATTACATACAACATCAAAACATGCAATCATAACTACAAAAATTGCTCCCATACTACAATTAGTGCAAAAAAACTAGATAACCCATTGCAAGGCCCTATAAAGAAAGAAGGTAAATGCAATATGAAGTTTTTATGATGATCAGATAACTGCAAAGGAATTGGTTCCTAGATGTTTATAGTGCAATACAGCTAGCACACATGTTTGCTCATTTTTTTCCTCATGTGTAAAAAACATGCAGGTGCTGTAGGTACTATTTGGGACACCTTGTCATACTTCATTCCTAATCATCACTCATATAGGAAAGGAAAAAGATGCATCTTTATCAAACTATTTCTGCATGTTTCAATTGGTGAGATAAAATAGATAAAGATGCAAAAACTTAGAATTACTTAAGTTCTTAGAGTGTGTGAGCAGAAATATAAATTGTTTTTGAGTCAAATACTGAATTGTATTTGAACTACTCATGTTATAAAAGTAGTGATTTTCTTTTATTAAGAGGAGTGTTTAGGTAGAGTTGCCCAACTTTGTTACAGGTTAGAGTTAATTAATTTTTGAGAAATCATGGTAGTGGTGTCAAGGTGTGCGTGTAATATAGTTATTGCAAGCAGGAGAAACCTAAAGTTAGGTTCACAGTCGAGTCTCTAATAATGAGGTTGGTTATAGTGGATTATTTTGACCTTGTGAGGGAAAGCCATGGTTTTTCCTCTCTTGAGCAAGTGGTTTCCACGTTAAATCCTTTGTTATTTATATTTCCTGTGCTCTTTTATTATTCCTTATGATTTACTATTTCATTGCCTGTGATTGATTTTAAAGGACCTAGTCCCTTACTGTGTGGTACAACCCCATGAGTTTCAACAATTTGTATCAGAGCTAGAGCACTATAACAGGTTCAACCTTAGAGTGATTTGGTTAGCATGGCTACTCCACCTAACCTAGAAGAAGGGTAATCTACTACTAGACCACTATAATTAAATGGGTAGTATTATGGGTAGTGGAAAACCAGGATGTTTCACTTCATTGTGACTAAGGATAGTCAACTTATGGACATAATTCTTAATGATCCTCATATGATTGTTAAATAAGTCAAATAAGGAGAGGTTACAAGGATGGTTTTTTAAAGAAAAAGTGAGTACAATGATGAAGAGAGGAAAAAGATTAAAAAGAACTACAAGCCCAAAAAACTGCTTGTTTGTGGGATAGGTCCTAATAATTATAATAGAATCTCATCTTATAAAAATGTCAAGCAGGTCTGGAACTTCTTTAGAACTTCTCATGAAGGTACTACTGATGTGAAAGATTCAAAAATAGATATGTTTACTACTCAGTATGAGACCTTCACTATAAAAGAAGGAAAAACAATACAAAAAATTCATACAAGTTTCACTTCGTTCACAATTGAGCCTCACTACCTAGGAGAACTGATTCCCTATTATAAACAAATGAGAAAAATTCTTTGTGTCATTCCAAAGTCCTGGGAAAGCAAAGTAGATACAATAACATAGTCAAGGAACTTATGGACTCTCACAATGGCTGAAATTATTTTAAATTCAAAGACCCATAAGCTCAAGAAGCAACAAGGTAAGGAGAAGAAAAATGTAACTGGAGAAAAATCCCTGGAATTGAAGTTTTCTAACCATGATCTCGATGATGATGATAATGATGTAGCATATTTTGCAAAAAAAATTTTTAAAGCCATCAAGAAGAGTGGTCACTTCCAAAGTAGAGGAAGCAACAACAAAGAAGAGGCCATGTTAAGTTTTGTCACTAACACAGAAGTCCTGAGCATTTTATTAAGGATTATCCCATGACAAAATGGATTATTAGTATTACCTCAAGACTGTTGGTGACAAAGGAAAGAATAGTGACCTAGTCCTTGAAAATTCATAATGGAAAGTCGTAGCTGATTATGCAATAAAGTAAGCTTTGGCAAGATGGGGAGACTCTTCCAGTGAATCAGATGATGATGTGCTCATGCCAGTTGTAGAAGAGAGTATAGTTATCTATGACTCCTTGTTTACCATCACGTCTAATATTTAAGATAGAGAAGAAAATAAGGTAACTTTATTATGATTCAATAAAGGTCTAGATAACTATTTTTCTAGGAAGATAAAGAAGCTTCCTAGTGTGTTGATAGACTGTGTGTGAACTAACTGTTAAGAAAAATGCTCTAGAAGAGAAAGCTAAAGATCATGAACTGGGATTGTTTACATTAAACCTCTAGATATCTGAAGTTGAATAAATGGTAACTAAATTAAAATAAAATAATCTTAGTTATATGAGCCAACTTAAAAAGGTGGGTGATTCAAATGGAAAAGCAAAGAGAGAAGCTTTAAAGCTTCATATTGAACTTGAATGCATATTGAAGTATTCTAAAAAACACCTTATGTTTTCACTTCACAAGAATAAAGAGTTAGAAAGGGAGTTGGTCCATTTAAGAGAAGAGCTTAACAAGTCTCTTAAATGGAATACATCTTCATAGATCCTTTATAATTTGACAAGTCATGCAAATAATGACAAGGGTCTTGATTATCAATAAGAATTAAAATATCTGGGTTCTAGAAGAAAAACTATTCATGATGCTAGGAACAAGGCTTACAGGCTTTCATGTACTCATTGTGGAAAAGATGTGCACACAAAGGAAAACTTTCAAAGCTTGATTAGAGCGAAAATCAATGTTATAGTTATATTCAGGAGAAGAATTCTCATCATAATGTTATCAAGCTCTTGAGAAATGTAAGAAGGAATTCTCTACCTAGATAGATTAAAAAGGATCTAATTACACCATTGTCTTCCTAATAACTCAATATTATGTCGGTTCCCAAATCCAATAATTGACCATTGATACAAGTTTTGAGAAAGAGAATTGTAGTGAGAAGTTTTTCTGTGATAACGAATGAACAAGGCTCAGTGTTTGAGAGTCTGATTGTGTTCTCCCTTAATGCACTTTAGGTGAAGGTGTCTTACTATGAGAAATTGCTTTCAAGGACCTGGTCTTTTATGTATCTGAGTGAAAAAACTTTGAGGAATTAAAAAGGGGACCATGAAATCATGAAATCTTGTGCATTGAACTAAGAAGGTTGTGTGAAGGGAAAAGACTAAAGTGGATTGATCTAATCAACCTGATTTATCTTGTGATTCATTGTTTCCACTAAAAATTGGCTATGCTTAGGAGACAGCTTTCCTTGGTAAGGTAGGCGAATTGTGGTTTAACTTAGTACCATACCATTGTAGGTTTATAACCATAAGGACAACTTTGAGAGAAAACAATTAAAGCAAAAACAAGGTGTTGATTCACTAAAGAAAGAGGGGGACCTGATCCTTTCTCTTAGGTTAGTACAAAAATAATGTGCCTTAAAAATTCCAAAATTTCTTTTTTAAAAAGGTTACATTTTCTATCCTATCTAAAAAAAAGCTATCAATCCACGACAAATGTGAAGAATCACACATATTACAATTAGTCGCGTTAATTCAAAAGGGTACCACTTAAATGTCAAACGACTATATTTTTAATTATAAATTCAAATCCTCTTATTCTCTTCCCAATTAACTAAGAACATTAATATATTCCTACACTAAACTGGTCCTTTTATTTCCGTTCTCTAGAGTTCAAAATAGCTGAAATCCCATATTCTTCAAACCCCATAAAAGAATCATCCACTGATCATCCTCAAGAGTCAAAAAGTACTTTACCCATTAGTCCTAATCTTGAAATCCCTGAAACCCTAAGTGAACAAATTCCCATTGACAATCCTGCACCCTTTAAAGTTCATGCTGATTTAGCCCTTGAAGATTTAAATCAAGGCCTTCACTCTCTAATTGAATAAGATCTTTATTAACGAGAAATTCCTCCAACTCAAAAGAACCAGAATTCTTTAATGACCTATAAATTCCTGTTATCCTTGAATAATTGGTAAGTTCTGAATAATTAGAAAACCTGCCAGTACCTGGCTCCTCTAGTGGATCTTAGTTAAAATCCATCTTTGCCCAATTATGTGATGATGAAATTTCGGTAAAAAAATTTTATCCTCTAAGCAGCATAAAATTTAGAGATGAGAATCTACTTTTACATGTGTGTGATCCAAATAAAGGCTCTATAAGGATAGAGGAGCAATATTTAAGGGAATAAAATAAAGAAAAAAGGAATGAAAAAGTGGTATTACCTCTAAATGAGGAAGATAAAAAGGATGTGGATGAACAAACACTGATTTGGAAAATGAATAGACTAAAGGACAATTAGAAAAAAGGGAAAATTATTAACACTGGTGTGCACAAGGCACTAAATCCTATTCTACGAAGGGATCACAATAAAAATAGTTAGCTGATTCCATGATGGAAAGTAAGTCTTCTACCACTGAAAAAAGAATACTCGTGATAGTTGTCATAGTAAATAAGGCATATGTTGAAGGAGTAGAGGTTGGAGAACATGAGGACACTAACATTTATATTGTTATTGCAACTAAGAATAAAATACAAAAATTTCATGTTGCTGAGAGGACCAGGTCCTCTGGTCCAAAGTTTGACGGTCTTTTTGTGACCAAAAAGAAGAATATTATTACCAAAAATAAAGAAAGTCTCTAAAGGAATTACTACCTCAAAGAGAAAAGTTGATAAAGAGAAAGAACTAAGAAGTGAATGAAAGAGAAGAAGAAAAGAAGGTTGTCCCTAGAGAAGAAAGGAATGTTGTCTTGGAAACTCAAAAAATTCTAACTGGGAGAGTGTTTGATCCAAAAATTTATGAAAACTTGGGATGGTAGAATTGTGAAGTATTTGAGTCATTAGGGTTGGCTTCACCTACTTGACAAATCAGGTCCCATGGTGTTTGAAAATAAAATTAGAGAGTTTTACTATACCATGAATTTCTCAGAAGATGGGTTGATCTTAACTACCCTAGTACAAGGAAAGTCTATCTGTCTAGATGAAGAACACTAGGAAAGATTTTAGATGTACTAATTATGGGAGTAAAATCTGTTATGAAGGAGAAGCCTACCACTAAATATATGGTTGAAGCCTCCAAAGACGGTGGAACTTCAATAGCTGTTGTGAAAAAGAAATTTTAAATTGGTGAGGTTCAGCTAGTATTTAAGTTCATCAATAAGGTTGTGTTACTAAGATTAGAGAAAAGGACCATTGCCTCTAGTTTTGGCCTGTTCTTGATATAATGTTTGATTAAGTTTGAGTTGATAATCTTACCTTCTTTTATGATAGAGCACATGAATAAAGTAATCTATGCTAAATAAGGGAATTATCGGTACTTCCTAAACAAGGTGTTTGATTACTATAGAATAATTAGGACAAAAGGAACCCCAAGAATAGTCAAACAAAAGTTTTATTTGGCAACCCTAATGGAGAATCAGTGCATTAAAGGGAAAGTAAGAAATGTATCTCAAGTATCAAAACCGTTGGCTGCTCAAGAAAGCATGAACAAAGAAATAGAGGTGCTGAGGATCATGTTATAAGCAAAGAACACTGAAATATTGCACCTAAAACTACAACATCAGAAGGTTTCCTTAGAAGGACCTAGTACTACTAAGAAACTTGCAGCCAAAAAAGAAAAAATCAATGCTAAAATTGCAGAGTTAACTAGAGAAGTACAACAATTGAATGCTAAAGTCAATACTCTCAGCAAAGAGTTGTTGAATGCAGATACTGTTGCAAATGTAACACTAAAATGTTAATTACATCCTATTCCCCTAAACCCTTTTGCACCTAACTCCTAGTGTGTCATTCTTCTATGTTAGTTTCTAGTCTTTGGTTCCCTTGTGGCCTTTAAATGATATTTATTTTTTGTTTTTTTGGTATATTGTATATGTACTTAACTACTTGACAATGAATGAATGAACTCTGATTTATGTTCTTAATCTGTTCTCTCATCTAAAAGTGTTCGTCATGTTAGTGTTGCCCTAGAGGCCATGAGTTAACTAATCTGTACTTACTTTTCTCTTGGTTTACCATTATTCCTTTTCAATGATGCCAAAAGGGGAAATATTGATCTCATATATAAGAGGTAAGAACCAGGTGCATGTGCTACACTGTTCTCTTTTATTGCTACTATATGCTCTTATGGTGCATATTGATGGGGGAAATGGCATGGGGAATGGTATAGTAATAGGGGAAAAAAATAACTGAAGCATAGTAAGCAAATGACAACAAAGAACCAGGTCTCTGTGTTGCATAATGGTAGAAGTATGATGATAGGGAGAACATTCATCTTTAGAGTGGTAATCACACTTATTAAACATGATGGATATGCTCAAATATGTATGGTTCGTTTATCATCTTCAAAAAGGGGGGAAATTAGTATATGGAGTTCTTATGATGAGCAACTAACTGGGGAGCAGGTCCTAGGATTTTCATGGTAAAGTATACCAGGAATGAGTGTCTGGACAGTATTGTCCTCACGTGTAACAAACATACAGGTGTTGATGGTACTACTTAGGACTCTTGGTCCAATCATATTTCATCCCTAATCATCACTCATCTAAAAAATAAAAAAGATGCTTCTTCGTTAAATGGTTTTTGCACATTAAAATTTGTGAGCTAAAATAGAGAAAGACACAAAAACTCATAATTACTCAAATTCTTACAGTATGTGAGTAGAAATAGCAATTTTTCTTAAGTAAGATGCTGATTTGTAATTGAACTACTCATGCTATAAAAGTAGTGTTTTTTTGTTTTGTTGAGAGTATTTCTAAGGCAGAGTTGCCTAAGCTTGTTGCTGGCTGGTTAGTGTTAACCAATTTTTGAGGAATCTTTGTTGTGGTATCTAGGTCTACTTGTAATAGAGGTATCACTAGCAGGAGAATTCTATAGTTAGGGTCACAGTCAAGTCTGTAATCAAGAGGTTAGTTATAATGGACTATTTTGAGCTTGTGAGAGCAAGCCATTGTTTTTTCTCCCTTGAGCAAGGGGGTTTCCACGTTTAATCCCTTGTTCTTTACATCTCTTGCACTTCTTTGTTATTCATGATGATTTATTATTTCATTGCCTGTGATTAACTTTGAGTGACCTAATCCCTCACTGTGTGGTGCAGCGCCTAAGGGTTTAAATAGTACACACAAGATAGTATAACCCAGAACGTTATTTACAAATTCTATATATACCAACAGAATCCAATGACATTATAGCCATTTCCTTATTTTAAAACTTATCCAAATTGTTGTTTCCAATATCACATCATGATATCATCATATCATAATAACTATATCATCATAACATAATATGCATATTTGAACTGGAATCGGTATATATAATTAATAGTTGGACTTGAACAGGTAAATATAATAATTAGCCGGACTCGAATCAGTAAATATATCATCAATGTCTTAATAATCCTATGGACTCTAAATGATAATTATCATCAACATCATAGCCATCCTCCATACTCAAACCGGTAAATATAAATATATCAATATAATCAATGTATAATCAATAGCATTTATAATAGAATAATCAATAGGAATAAACCTTATATTAACCAATGCAATCCATCAAGTGTCAATGTGTCATAATATTACCTCAATAAGCATTTTCAGGAGTCTAACAACCGTATAATGGTCTACAAAAAATAACACGTGTCTTAGTCTAATGGTTCAAGGGCCCACTTCTAATACCAAAATTTCAATTTTAGGAAAATTCTACCCAATCCCAGGTTAAGGTATCTAAATCCAGTTTTAGATATTAACTAGGATCAATTACCCCTATGATAGTAAATTCACCTAAAATAGTAGCAACTAGGTCAATTATGTCTAATTTACGATTTTCAAATAGACTAAACGGTCCAACTAACCCAAGAACATCAATTAATCATACCAACACATAGAACCCATACCAAATCTAATAGAATATCATAAAAATACTATGAACTTTCTCAATCTAAAAAGGGTAAAACTTAGCTTACCTCGACGTCGAAGAGAGCTCAAAGATCCTTTCAACCACCATTTTCCCCTTTCGAGAAGCTTTCATAAGATACCAAGCCATCAAATTCACATTTAATATGCCAATACGAGAATAATGATACCAATATTGCACTATTGTGCTTTGGGTCCAAAAATCACACAAACATCCCATGTGGATCCCACTTATGGAAAGTCACATTTTCGAAACCAACCCAACGTTCACTCATGCTCAAGGAATCATTACCCTAAAAAATTAGTGAAATTTGAGCTAATTTGGGGCTAAAATCAAGCCTCTAAGTTTTTTAGATTTTTCAAGAAGAAATGGAAAATTTTACAATAAAATTAGAGAAATCATACATCAAATTCTAAGGAAAATCTAATAATCAATCAATATCTAAGCACCCAAATAACCCATAAGAGTTCTCAAGCTTTCTCAATAATTAGGGTTTTACCTCTCAAGATAATGGATGAAGAATGAGCATAAAGAGCCTAAAATTGACTATTTATACCCTTTCTAGGTAGTAAGATGTCACTATCACGACCCGAACCCTGCGATCGTGATAAAAGACAGCAAACAAAAATGTCACGATCGCGATTTCTAGATTGCACGATCGTGGCCCTGGTCGACTGGTTAGAGATTCTTATTCATTACTGAAAGTGTAACAATCACATCACTTGTTGGTGTTTCCAAATTTTCTCCCAAACTATAGCCCACGATTGTGGGTGCACTAGATCAAAATTATGACTTAGAATTTTCCAAGTCTCCGCCAACCCATCGAGATTCATCCGTAATCCCGTATTCAGAAAAAACTATGAAACCATACCAAATTCAACATTCCAGACACAAAGCCATAGTCGAAATTTCCATCTAAGGTTATTTTGATGAAAAGTGCATCCTACGCCTATATTTTATTTTCTTGACTTTGCGACCAATGGGTCAAAAATAAGCTAGGGTGCCTCAGGACCAAAACCAAAGGTCCACTTACCCTAAAATTGACATTCTTAAGCATCTAAAACAATCTGAATATGCATTTAAGGTCATTTATTTAATGTTTTTCCTGGTAGCCATTTTGAACCAACGAAGGCTTCAGAATAAGGAATTGCTTCTAAAAACCAAACAAACATCCCATTAACCGAATTATCAATTCCAATAAGTCATAAATGACTTAGGGCAGTAATAGAAAAACTCTTATAAATGAAAATAAGACAAAAAAAGGAAAATTAACTGAATGGTCATTAAAATATCCACTATTAAAGGAACGTTCGTCCGCGAAAGTTAACGATTGGGATGTACCTAAAGCCTCGGACAAGTGACGATACTGCATACACTTCTCGCTCTTCATATCGAAAGTAGCCTTCTCTACTGGGAGGTGCCTTCACTTAACGATATCTACCGAAATATCTCAAGTGCCTAACCTCCTAACATAACTAGCCAAAATGAGCATCGGCTCCTTCATTAAGGTCAATAGATCATCCAACAAGACTGAGTCCCATCTAAGCATATAAGAAAGATCAGGAATATGTCACTACAACATAGAAAGATAGAAACTAGATGGACAATAGTAAAATTTGGAGATAAAGCTAACTCGTAAGCCACCTCTCCAACTGTGCAAAGAATCTTGAAAGTTCAAATATATATGGAATTGAGCTTGCCCTTCATCCAGAACCTCATCACACACTTCATAGGTGATGCATAGAGGAATATTCAATCACAACTCCAAATCTCACGGAATCGATCCTGCGGTCTGCGTAGGCCTTGTGCCTACTCTAAGATGCTCTCAACCTGTACTAAATCACCCTAGCTCTATGATAATGCTGAACTCACACATCAAATTAAGTGCAAGGCAGTTGTCGGTAATATGTTTACCCAACTTTTGAGTCAGGTTTAAATCCACGAGTAACAATATGAGTGGCGATCAAGTTATTAAAAATATTAGAGACAAGGTAAATTCAAACAAATGGTACAAAAAGATAAAATAGGGAGATAGAATCCGATACTAGTATTTCTTTCTAGGTTTTTCTAGTATAAATTCGGGGCAATGAATAATTAGAGTTTTATCAATTAAGCACGAATATTGGGATTATGCACTATTAAGGGAATGACATGTGGGTGTTAATCATCAATATCAATTTAGTAAATCAAATATGAGTAGGCTTGGTTATAGATTTTGATGCTAGTCTTTCAACAAAACACCAAACTTTCACCCATTGACTTTTTTGAATACCAAATAGCCATGTTAAATAATTTGTAACGACAACCTTAATCTAGGCATCCCTATTTCTAGGATGATACCCATGGCATAGTTAACCTCACATTCACCCTAATGTCTAAGATAGTGAAAACTTAGCAAACTACATTCATAATTGTCTATAATTGCTTTGGTTTTCACCCAAAACCCTTCTTTCAAAGATGGCCTTAAACTTTTTAGATCTTGGAGCTTTCACTCATCAAACCTATGTGGGTATTTAGGGCTTTTACCCATCAAATCCTAACCAAAGTAGCATAGCAGTGATAAAAGCCAATAAACATGAACTAACAAATAGATTCTAACAATAATAACCCACACAAACTTAAACCCCTGGGTCGCAATCGCACAAGTCTGGTTGTGATCGCAGATCTGCGACCATAGTTAACATCAGTGACCACGGTTGGAAGACTTTTGCTTGACTGCCCGATCACAGTCTGTTGACCTTGACCAAGGCACCTAAGGCTCTTTTCCTCCAAGTCTTTAGCTGCACTTTTTTTCCTCCCTTATTGATCATTTTATGCTCCAATTAACATCCTTTGATCCCCTCTACTTTATTCCTGCAAAAAGTGGATATTAGTGCATCTAACTATAAATTTATCTTATTTGTTCATTCAAAACAAGGCAATATGCATGAATAATGAGTACAAGTGAGTGGTAAAATTACCACTCATCAACACCCCAACTTAAAATAATTGCTTGTCCTCAAGCATCATTACATCTTACCATGAGACACAATTATTTAAGCCCAACCTTTATCTTTGAAAATCACAATGACCTCATCTTTAATCGCAACCATAAGTAGCTCAGTGCACATATGCAAAGCTAACTTAACTACACCTCTCATCATAAGATGCACTATCGAAAGATGCATAAGACTTATAAAAGAAATAAAGAAACAACCATTAATGCTCTAGAAGTGACTCACTTTTTGACCGAAACTAAGTGATACTTTATTTCCCTTGTCTCTTGGAAGGTGACAAAATCAACCACCTCAACTTATTTCATTTACCATCCTGACAAGAAAATAAATTTTGCACACTGAGCTACAAGATATGCAACAAGAAGTCTTAAATGTAAGAACTCTTTGTCACACAAAGGGGATATCTATGCAACAAGTGTCAAACCATAAGCTTGCCTCTATTTCCAATCATTACTATGAAGAAAGTACATAGTAGGAGATCTCAAAATACTTTCCAAGCTTGTAATATAGGTTCGGCTTAGGGCAGGATATCAGTTGGGAACAACATAGCTACACCCATCCATGAACGTTTACATCATACTTTTACAGTTCTTCCATTTTCGACTAAGGGCTACTCTTTTTTGCTATCTTTCTTTTATCACGCCTACCTTTTATTTTCTTTGTTTACCCAACTTCTTTCATCTCCTTCTCTTGCACTTTTGCATATTTCTCTACTTTGTGTGACTTTTCTTCTTCTAGTTAGTTCTTTTTAGTGTCTGGGCACATTAGGCACATAACAATATCTTCGTGGCACCAAACTTACTTCCATCAATTTTTACTACCCAACTTAGGCTTTTAGCCTCAAATAACATTTTCAAGTTCAAGGGGTATGGTTTAAAAGAGGAATAGAAAGAATGGTTTACGACTTCTAATGTGTTTGCCGAAGAAAGGTCCAAAGGCTTAAAGTGGGTAACTAGGGATAATATTAATGCTTGGGTAGGAATTTTAGGCTAGATGAGGATTTCCAAAATCACAAAGGTGGCTTAAGATCATTTCTCCAACCAAGTACAATCAACATTAGCTTTGAAAGACTAACGGGGCTAGTTCTGGATAACAAAAGTGTACAAGATATAAATACAAAAGCCTCACCACACATGGCATGTAAAATTCACCAACGGCTCTCAAATGTCTCTCCCGTGAGAGACAAAATGGGAGTATCTATTTCCATTCATAAGTAAAGATTTATGAAGCCACAAAAAGAGAAAAAATGTTATTATCAAATTTCACGTTCATTCCCTTGATTTTGTTCCGAAATTTTTTTCATGGAGGGGGTTGTTCATTTTTCACTAGTACTACACACAATTTCATAAAATATGGTAACAACCAAAGCCTTAGTCTTACATTAATGCTCAAAATGGGTAAACTACCCAATTGGCTAGTCAAACTTCGCCAATGGTGTACAAAGTTACCCCAACTTCACAACATACAATGCCACAGTTACTCAGACTTCCCTTGCATTCTTGACACTCATGACTTAATAAAAATCAAACTAAATACTAAGGTAAAAAGAAAATTAAAACTAAAAGACATAATAACCCATAAAAACAGGGCCCCAACCGAGTACCCAAGAATATAGTATCCATAACACAAAGATAAAAATATCATCCAAACATCATCCTAAAACAGTCATAAAGAGAAATATTGAGTAACAAAATACCAACACAATATAACTAAGTCTGGGGCCACCCCCAACTGAAAGGAATGCAGTGTCCACACTGTATGTGTAAGAAAATAAGAGTAAAAGGGGATCCTTATATCCGCATCAGGAGCTATCTCCTCCTGCGAACTCAGCGTCACCACTACCAGCATCATAAAGTGTGGTACGTCATAATATAGACATGGATCATCAAGATAGGACTTCCAACTACCAACATCATATTTGTCGTAAGATGCCATAGAGAAAGGAAAAATAAAATTAAAACATACCTACAAAAAGAAAATCACAAAAAAATTTTACAAGATTGAATTAAAGCAAGTGACTAAAATTTTAAACTAGCTTAATATGTCAAATTATTCCCCAGCAACGGCACCATTTTTGATAACGTTCAACTTAAATGTCAAATTAAGTACAAGGCGGTCGTCATCAATCTACTTACCCAACTTTGAAATAAGTATCTAATCCATGAGGAACATAATGAGTGGCGATCAAGTTAATTCAAAATATATATACAAGATAAATTGAACAAATGGTACAAAAAGATAAAATGGGGGAGATAGGATCCTACACTAGTATATCTTTTTAGGTTTTTCTAGTATAAATTCAGGGCTAGGAATAATTAGAGTTAATTAAGCATGGATCTTTGGATTATGCAGTACTAAGGGAGTAATATGTGGGTGTTAAGCATTAACATCAATTTAGAAAATCATATATGAGTAGGATTGGTTATAGATTTTGGTGCTAGTCTTTCAACAAAACACCAAACTTTCACCTATTTATTTTATCAAATATGTAATATATGTGTTCATCAATTTGTAACCACAACCTCAATCTAGGCATCCCTATTTCTAGGATAATACACATGGTATAATCAACCTCACATTCATCATTATGTCTAAGATAGTGAAAATTTAGCAAACTACACATATAATTTTCTATCATTGCTTTGGTATCCACATCCATCTTTTGAGGATGATATGGATTCCTAAAGTTTACCTAAAACTATTATTTCGATGATAGTCTTGAATATTCTAGATATTGGATCTTTAACTCATCAAACCCATGGGGGTATTTAGGGCTTTTACCCATCAAATTTCAACAAAAATAATAGAGCAGTGATAAACCCATACACATGAACTACTAAATTGATGTTAATAATAAAAAACCACACACACTTAAATCATTATTCACATATAACCCTAAGAGGGAGATTTAGCTACACATAAGACAAATAAGCATAGATATATCCATAATCTCAATTGAAATAACTTGTTGAAGAACTAAACGAATGTTACTTCAAACTTAGCTCTCCCACAATATCAGCAATGGAAGTGAGCAAATCATAAACTTAGAAAGTCTCCAATGTATTCTTTACCCAAAATTTATACAATATTTTCTTCTTCATAAAATAGAGGCTATGAAGTCTAGAGCTAAAACCTAAAATCTTTGGGAAGATGGAATTATTCTACATCAAGGTTTGGGTCATTTTGTTTAATTTGGGATCAGCACGTGTAATTATAGATTTAACTTTGGGCTGATTTCCTCCGCTAGGCCGTGATCACGCAAGTTTGGCTACGATCACGGATAAGCGATCATGGTTAACATCAGCGACCACAATTAGAAGACTTTTGCTTGACTGCCCGGGACCGTGGTACCTGATGCTCTTATGCTCCTAGTTTTCAACTGCACTTTTCTTACTCATATTTTGATAATTTTACCCTCCAATCCACATCTTTTGATCTCCTCTACTTTATGTGTGCAAAGAATGGATATTAGTGCATCTAATTAACATTTTTATCATATATTCATTCAAAATAAGGTAATATACATGAATAATGAGTGTAAATAAGTGGTAAAATCACCACTCATCACTCTATCCAATGACTCCTAAAGCAAATCAATACCATGAGGTCAAACCTCCGAAGTCTCAAACCATCCTATCAAAGAATGACATCTCCTACCATGCAAAGCCTTAAAAGGGGCTATCTTAATACTCAAATAATAACAGTTGTTATATACAAACTATACCAAGGCTAAATGGTCCTCCCACTAGCCTCCAAAATCCAAATTAAAAGCTCAGACCATATCCTCAAGAACCTAAATAATCCAATCAGACTAGCCATTAGTCTGTGGATGAAAATCTGTACTAAGTTCCACCTATGTACAAAAATCCTCCTGAATATCTCTCCAAAAACTAGAAGTGAATAGGGAACCCTAGCCTAAAATAATAGATATGGGTACACCATGTATACAGACTATTTTATGCACATAGATATGGGCTAACCTCTCAGCACTAAAGGATATCTAAATCAAAATGAAATACACTAACTTGGTCAACCGATCCACGATGACCCAGACACCATCAAAACTATGAGAAGTATAGGGAAAGATACTAATGAAATCCATGATAATTCGCTCCCACTTCCACTTAGGAATGGGCAATTTCTAAATCAATCCATCTGATCACTGATGCTCAGCCTTTACTTACTAACAACAAAGTTAATGATCTACTAAGTTCATCATATCTATCATTATACCACTCCAGTAATAATGCTAAGTAAAATTTCTATACGACTAAGTTGTGCCTAGATGAATAAAATATCTATAGTTTTGAGCCTCATCACGAATCAACTAAATTAAGTAATCAATACTTGAAACACAAATGCACCCATCAAAATACAAAACTCCTTTAGAATCTATGATAATTCTTTCAGACTCACCACTCAACACCTAATCATAAAGGAAGGGAATCTTACTATCCTAAAACAACCTATCGCAAATATACTCAATAAGCGAAGACCTCGCCTCAACACTAACAAGAATCCTTCTATGGTCTGAAATATCTTGACGAACTATTAAGTTGGCTAAGGACTGAATGTCTCATGCCAATGGCTTATGAGAAACTAAAATACAAGCCAAGATACCTATAACACCTTGAGACTACCCCCTAGATATCACACGCTTCTTAGAACCGGAAGTGATCCTAAGCTAACCAATAATATTTTAATAACTCATAAGCAACTAAATAAGATACATAAATCTTAAAGAAATAAGAAGAAGAGATGTCTTTTCTGAATATGTTCAATATAAAACTATTATAAATATTTACACTTTGGTTATACAAAACAAAACTTAAAGAAAATATATTAACCTTAAATGACTATCCATGAAGCCTCTACTAGTACTGACTATAGGTAGCCGGGACATGGCCCCAATCTATCCCTAATCAATACGACTGAATAAAGAATAATACTAAATATATAGTTTACTAGAATCCTCAAATCAAAAGAACTCATCACCGGCTGGGTGGAAGCTGTAAACTATCTGATTATGAAGTATGGGCTACAACTGGTACATATATTATGAGATAATATAACATATAGACATATGTGTGGGTCAGTATTTTTGGAATGTGCTAAGTATTTGGGGGGTGAATGCATAAGTAAAATGATAACTGAATGTCCATATAAACTTTCAGATAATGCATGCTATGTGTAAATACCTGACCTTGAGCTGAAATAAAAAAAAGACCTCAAGATCATAAACATGAATAATGAAGCGTAAGGATAAACTTTGTGAGCCATAACCGTTTGTTTCTAAAATCTTTACTTCATGTTCTTTCTTTGGGAGATTCTTCTAAACAACATAAACTATGTGAGATATCATGGAGTTCAGCGTCTTACCCATGTTGGGGAAGGCTGTTCTACCCTTTCAATTGAAATAGAACCTTAATCTTAAGTGATCACTGTACTTCATCAATATTGGGTAAAAGCTTAACATACGTTGGCTCATAGTTTCCAGGAATTTAGGATATGCTCATACGTATTTCTTTCTAAATGCAAAATACTACTCCTAGATTAGTTATAGGCTCATACTGTAAGAAATCCACCTTAAAATAGCATAAGGGTTTATAGACTAAAAACCAGTTATGCTTCTCTTTCTTAAATCATAATCAAGATGTAAAATTGTGGATTTCATATCTTATCTTTAGATCAAAAGTTCAATCTTTCTTGAATTATTCTATAATATATATGAATAAAGTTTTAACAACTTAAGCTTCCTTGTAAGCTCAATTCTTGTACTTAGGACTTACAATTCATGCTTTATTTCATAGGATCTCATAATAAAACATCATATTCAATAATCACCTTGAAATCTTTGAATAATATCAAGAAAAGATATTAAAATTCAAATCATAATACAATGTTTGCAAGTCAAAATATGAGTATATGTAAACCGTGATGTACATAAAGCTTTCAATTATATGGTAGTATCATACTTAAGGAATATGTTTTTTGGGTATGAACCCTAATTAAAAATAAGTAAATTAAATATCAAAACCATGCAATTTGGGCACAAGGATGAAATAATAACCTTGTCCATGAACTCCACATATCTTAATTATTTGAATCCTTGAAGAAAAAGATTAGAATTGCGGCCTTGGATTCTTGAATTTTAAACTTGAACTTTGAGGCTTGAGAGATGACTTGATGAAAAAACCTTAATCTTGATGTTCCAGAGAATGAAGATGATTAATGGCATTTAAAACTGATCAGTAATGGCTAATAATGCTTATTTGATGATTTAAGTCATGGGGGGTAGGGTTTGAGGTGAGATAAAGACCAAAATAACCCTAGGAAACCTAAATAAAAATTGCAGAAATTTTCATCACCTCCTCTTAATGATATGGTTATGGCTGATGACTTAGTTCATAGCCTTTCAACTAGTTCTTAGCTTATCAACCTAATCATCACCTTTTCTTAATGATCTTGCTAAGTCTAACGACATAGTTGATGGCTTGTCAACTAGTTAACTGCTTATCAATCTAGTCATAACCTTTTCAAAGTGATATAGGGTATTTTATAGATAAGTCTGACAACGAGGTTGATAGCTCATCACTTAGTTAATGTCTTATCACCTCAAGTCATCACCTTGTTGATAGACGGACACTTTGAAGGAAAATGAGCATAACTTTCTACTCCAATATCATATTAAGGTGAAATCATATGCATTGGAAAGAATACTCAAACATATTTAATTTTATATATAGTAGTACACTAGAATAGTTATATTCTAGGAGATAAACTCGTTTAAAGTGGACCTTTAATAGAGAATCTATTAAAACTCTATCGATAGAAAAACCCTCAACTCATTTTTAAAATGGGAGACTTTTATGACATTAATTCATATACAGAGATATTCCACACTATAAAATTGATAATTACACATATATATAAATAGAAGCATTGGGTTCAGGTCAATACACATTGGAACAATAGTTTGAATTCTAGCTTAAAAAATGTAGGGTATTACTATATCTCTCCCTTGGAATCATTCATCCTCAAATGATGTATAGGACCTCGTTGAAGTCTTAGAGGTTTGGAATAATGTACACATGAAGTGTTAGTTAATGAATGATATAGATAAGCTGAAACATTATAACTATTATCATGATACTGATCTTTGAGCTGACTTAACTTTATTGACTATAAGGAGATGATTCATGTTGAGATTTTAGAACTTACTTGAAATGTTCATGATACAATCATACATATAGATTTTAGAAGTGATAAATGATGCAATCAAATTCCAAGATTTACTAAGTATGGAATAAATTATGTAACTTGTCATTAGAAATTATCCCTCAACAAGTACGCATAGGAATCAAAGGAAAAAGGGCTTCCTGGCATCTCCAAGTACATTATGTAAGCATGAATCATGATATAACGAGACTTACGCCGTATACATTGTATTACAAAGTCTGAGCTGGAATACTTGGAAATCTGAGATCATGCACTAAACACTTATGAATTAAATCATGACTACATAACTGAATCTGAAATATGATGCATGGAATAAACTGAATTCGGAAGTTACATGCATTAGAACAAATTACCTCATGGAATAGCCATATTCATGAAACTTCAGATAGTAAGACTATATGGAAAGATGGAAAACTATTGGAGTTTATCTATCTAATTGCCAAACTGAATTGCTGGTTATACGAACTGAATTATGACAAAAGCTTATACTCAACTGGAGTATTTATTCAACACTCATTTTAAGAAGCTCTAAAAATATTAGGGAGCAAAAAATTATAAACATGATATAAGTGAGTTATCTGAATAAGGACTCACAACATGGCTACAACTTTATAACATAGAATATAGGCCTATAAAACATAAGCTAGCATAGAATCACTTTGAAGTAGGCAATACAACAGTTTACTTTCAAGTTTAGCAGAACTTCTCAAATAGTCCTTCAACTTTAATTATCATAATAAATAATATGCTCATTAATTCAACTTGTAATTCTCGCATGGGTGTTGATAACTCCATTTACTAAATTTTGAGCTGAACTGACTTCTCTCACTATGTTCAAGCCTACTTGAAATTAGAAAGTGCAACACATAACACTTTAATACTAGTATAAACCATGAATTTGATAACCCATGCGTGTTTCGCATCTTTCATCTCAAGAATAAATCCACTTACCACTTCAATAAGTAAATCCAATATCTTACTAGGAATTCACTAACGCACAATGCATTTATCCACATATATACAAATGTGATGTTCAAGCCTATCATTATAAACATATATAAATTTCTATTCAACCAACCCATCTAGTAACATTTACTACATTCTCAAATATTTCTTGTCTATAACAACTCCCATGTACTATCCCCAATAAAACACCCATAGAATTCTTAACTAACCATGACATATATCAAAAAATTTACCTAATTCTTTATTAAACATTATGTATTATATAAAACAAGAATACAACAATCTTTCCTTAACAAAAAATATTTACTCTCCCTATCTAAACCATTGATGATCAATTTTTCATCACCACTATCTTAGAATTAAGGAGAGGTCACTAAAAGGTTCGAACATGAGGACCTGAGGTATGAAAGAGTATCTTTGACACTTAAATAAGGATGGAGAAATAGGGTATCAAAAGAGTAAATTCATTAAAGTGATCTAAACTGAGGACATGTGTAATACTGTACTTTTACCTAGCTTAAAATCATTCCAGAAATGTTAAAGACTTGTTTCAAAGATGAATCCACTTTTATACATGTGGTATTTTTAGTCATGGGTTAGTTTACAATCCTTTGGGGTCATAAGAATCGTGTAGCATTTTGGTTACCAGGTTCGGGGCATTAAAAACATGATATCAGAGCCTAAGGTTCAACAGTGTCCTAGGAAGTCCGAAAAACCTCATCTAGTAGAGTTTTGTGCATGGGTGTGTTGTGCACCACACTTATATACAAGATGGAGGCTATGAGATATTTTACGAACTGTTTCCCTTCTTTCATATTTTAGATCGTGCTATAGAAAGGTTCTCTAAGAAATTCATATTGGTTCTCATCATGCTCCACTCATGTCAACTCCACCTTACTTTCAAGGTAACAAAAATAGTGAAGCTTAAGGTCCTAGAGATAGGGCTTTCTTAGACAGTTCTCGCAGATATTTATGGGATTACCCACAGGCTCAAAAGTATCCTATCAGTTCTGTTATGTTCTAAAGTTGTACAGATCTCATACATGATCATGAGAACTTATGCCTGAACCCAAAATTAAATCGTCATCAGATCCTTTTTCAAAATTCTATGATAGCATATGGTCTAGAGTTAGGAGCATGGACTTAGGGGTTTGGCAGTAGTAGAGTTGGGATGACATTATCCAGGTTGAACAAATTATGTGTTCATGTGGATAGTCATACCAATGTAGACCAGTAGGCTTGAACAGTCTGAGCAAAAATTTATAATTATTGGTCTAAAATTAAGTATGAAGATGTGGATGTGAATTAGGAGATGCAATATTAGTAGTATATAAAAAAAATAGAAGTAGATGATATGTTTAGTAAGGAAAAGCATATGTCGAACAAAGTGTAAGTATGTGATGATAATTGCAGTTCAGTTTAGAGTTTAGTAAAATATTCATAGACTTATGCTTATGGATTAAGGGTAGGGGGAGATGATACATCAATTGACCAATTTACGCTCTCAGATTCCAGTAGTAGTGCCAGTACATATAGAAAAGAAGTAAGGGAAGATGATTCCCGACCCATCCTTAGCTCTGTGTAAAGTTTGGTGCTTCATTCAACATGATGCCTACGCATGCCTCATATCTCAGTTCCATGAACACAACTTATATTCTCACATTTTCCATAGAATCATGTATGATTCCAGTTCCCATCATAAGGAGTTCAGTTCTATTCCCCTCAGTATACAAATCATGTCCCACGAATGTAGAAAACTCTAAACTCAGGTCATGCAGCTCATGACTCATGTACACATATCATGATTTATAGTATATTTAGCTTCCATGGCTGATGCTATTCCCCTACTGATTAGTTAAATTCAAACTATGTTATGGATATCCTCAGTTTAGACCTCTTAGTAAATCCATGATGTTTATATTCTATTCCTAAGGTTTCAGTCAAGTGTGAAGTTCAGTTAGTGTCCATTCATGCTTCAGGTCCTACTTATTTAACCCTTCAGTGATCTCTCTTTGTGAAAATATTGTAGTGATGGGCAGCTGCTTAGAAGGGAAAGAGTAGATGTTTTATGTTAAGACAAGATTGTTGCATGCTTATTTTACATAAGGGAGGAGTGATAAAGGGCTTTGAATTTTATGTTAGTGTACCAGTAAAGGGCTAGAAAAAGGTTATAATTAGAAGTTGGGAAAGTACAGAGTGTGAGTAAGAGAATACATTCTGATTCTCGACTTATGTCGGTCATCACACCATGACTATCCAAAAAATTTAGTTACCATGTTTGTTATAGTTTTAGTTATCAGAACTCAGTATCTATTTCCAGTATAAGTTTCAGTTACAGTCTTAGTTACAGTTATAGTCTCAATTACCATCTTATCTGTAATCTTAGTCCCAGTCCTAGTTCAGTAACCAAGTCGGTAACTCAGTTCAGTTTCGGGTTTACTCGACGATAGCATACAGTTATCAGCTACTCAGTTGTTAACCTTCTAGTACCACAGTATACAAGACTGTTCTAGAAGCATGTTGTACTCTTGGTGTTGTATTCTCAAATAATACAATTACCCTCAGTTTATGCTCAGTATGTCATGTCAACCAGTCAGTCCTTATCTCCTATGCATAACACTCTACATTTGCAGACTAGTTATTCATGACTAAGTACAGTTTAGTCTTACACGCCCAGTATTCAGTTATTAGCTATCTTGTTAATCAGATAAGTTAGTGTATTTATCACTAGTGTTCAGCACCCATGTGAATCTTTTCAATAACCTCAGTTGTATTGCAAGATACTTAGTCATTTCATCTTAAATAGTGTTCATAGGCCTCAACCCATCTTATCGAACTTTAGCCATGTGATGATTTTCTTATTCAGCTATCTTGTTTAGAAAAGGCCAAGATTTCATTTTGACCTAAAGCCACTAGAACTCTATAGAAAGAGTGTTAAATAAAGTCTCCAGTTGACCATAAGTTTTCATCATGAGCTAGTTCGTAAAACCATAAAGTCATTCTATCATTCAGACGAACAAGTTCACATGATTTGAGTTTCCATCTTTTCCATCTAGACGTACTATCTTAATCCTCATAAATGTAACCATTTTAAGATGAAACAACTAGATAGATTCAAGCTCAGCCCAGTTCATGTATTATGCTTCAGTTTCAGATCCCAGATATTCAGTTAAGACTCAGCTCATAGATTCCTTGTGCATCGCTTCAGTTTCCTCAGCGGCTCAGCCAAGTCAGTATTATTCAAGGGACATAGTGTCCCAAGTGGGAGATACACTATAATTTCTCGAAATATTCATGATATAAACATGTCGCTCCCTTCTCGTAATGAATCTAGTTTGGAGTAGTGGGTATCCATAGGTCAACCCTCTAGCTCCAATCTCGATCATATGCCACGTATTCAAGGTACTTAGTTCAGATCATGATATTCAGCTCATGTATCATGTTCCAGACCCAATTACGTTCTCATGTTTCCACTCATGTATATTTAGTAATTAAGCTCAGACTTAGCCTAAGGTAATAGCTTTTCTCAAGCTTATCCAGTTTCATGTTTAGATTTCAGTTACAAATGTGGTATTCAATTCAATGCTCAGTTTTTATTTCAAACTTGGTATCTTTACCCTTACATATTCAGTCACATGTTTATGAGTTAGTTCAGTCATGTATTCACACATTAGATATACATGATCAGCTTGTTTGTAATCTCATTCATGCATTTATGCAACAGCTCAGTTATAAAATCATGCATCAGATATGCATGCTTAGTATGAGTCTTAGTAATGTTAGTCAGGTAGTTATGTTTTGGCTGTTCATTATCAGTATGTACTTCAGCTTATCATTTCTCCCATCTAAATTAGTCTCATTCGAGGATGAATATTTCCAAGGGGAGATATTATAATACCCCATACTTTTACCTAGCTTAAAATTATCCCATAAATGTTAAAGACTTGTTTCATAGGTGAATCAACTATTTATCATGTGAAAAATTGAATAAGCTTTCCATCGATACTAAATTCGCCCAAATTCAACACTCGGGCAAAGAGTTAGAGATTTTTTAGTAATGCAGTGTGCCACCTGAGCCATCAATGCGTTGTGGAGTAGGCCAAAATGACAATTGTCAAAATCTAGTGAGCCTCCATGATTATGGCTTGTCATGCTAGGGCTCAAATTCCAAATTATTTCTTTTCCAGTGTCTCAGCAGGATGTCTCCACATCGCGCCAAACTTCCAGGTCACTAACAAAGTGGCAACACGTAAAACCGACATCTAGCCACCATGCAGATTCCTATTTTTCAAGTTCTAGTGACTTGACGCGATAGTGGCGTATCGCGCCAAGGATGAAAATTAGGAAATTTTCAAAAAAATTAAAATACGCATTCAAGGGTTAAAAGGGTCAATTTCTCACCCCTATATATACACAATAACATGTAATTCAACTATAATTCACCCAAAATATATTGTTTCTCTCGAGTTTCTCTCAAGAACAAGCTAGGGTTTTAATTGGAGATTCGAATTCAAGACTCAAAATCAATAATCTCTTCGTCAATCTTCATAGAATCAAGAACTAAGGTTTGCACAGTGTTCATTCATGGATTTCTTTCTTCCATGAAGCCCAAGAATCAAGTTTAAAATCTTGTATTATGAATATTTTGTTGTTGGTTGATTATGTTCATGTGATTATGGTTGTATGGTTCCCAAGTTGGAATCCTTATATGTTGTTCATGAACTTATTCTAGTATATATCTGAAACATGTGAAATTGAGATAAAATACAGAGTTTTGTTGTATTAATTTAATGGTCATGCCTATGCCCTAAGACATGCATCCTAGGTGTTTGATAAAATGCCTAAGAGAATAGAAACTATGCAATATATCTTAATTGTGACCCACGTGATAAATACATGCTTTACCCTATGACCAAGAATGACTTCCATGACATTGTGTGCATTATGAATGGTTGAGGGAATGTCCATAAAAATAGGTTTATGAAAGTATGACATATTTATATGCAATTCCATTCATGTACAAGACTATGATAACCATGTGCTTCATGAATTCCCCAAACTGATGTACTATGAATTGTTGATATTAGTCATGTATTCAAGAAGTGTCATGTTTTATCAGTTTCATGCTATCAAGTCCTTGGGGTATTGTACTCAGTAATTTAGCAGTGTGCCTAGAGCCAGTGTCATTTTTTCATAATACTCTCATCCAAGCCATTATCAGTAGAATTCAGTCAGTTATGTGACTCAGGAAAACTCAGTAAACTTAATTTCAGTCTAGTCCCATTCAGTAATCTTAGTAATCTTAGGAATCTCAGTGATCTTAGTCACTCATCATGTCCCAGTAGTATTCAGTTTGAACCTTAGTAAACTCAGTCAGCTAATTGAACTCAGTAGCATTCTGTTAGTTAATAGAATTTAGTAGTATTCCATCAGTTAATGGAAATCCATGAATTCATTTTAGTCCAATTTAGTTAATCATGTTTAGTGTCTATTGTGATGGGAGTAGGAATTAGCACCGAGTGAACCCAATAATGGGAACACACACTGTTAGATGAGGGTGTGATTCTTAGAAGCAACCTTTGCATTCCAGAACTATGTAGCCAGCATAGGTTGATACATCAACATTGTTAGATGAGGGTTGATGAGGTTGATAAACACTGTCAGATGAGGGTCCTATCATTCTCTTTGGGGATACTATTAGATAAGGGTCACTCACAGCTTGTCTTTACCAGTGGCGCAGTATTGACACCCTTCCAATTAGGGATACATATTGGAACCCAACATAGCTATAATATCTTTTTAGGGGAATGTTGGTTAGATAACTACATCCCACAGTTTCAGTTACAAAATCAGTACAGTCAGATACAATCATTCAGTCTCAGTAATAAAACTCAGATAGTTTTTCAAATTTCAGGATTGTCAGATACAGTCAACTCAGAATAGTACGAAACTTAGCTAGTTTCATCTGAACCTACACTATCAGATATAGTCACTCAATATCAATTATTTTAGTTAGACAATCATCAATATCCCATGTTATCAGTATTCAGTTTTAGGACTATCAAATACAGTCAATTAGACCAGTTCTTTATAATCAGAAGTATCAGAAATAGTCTTTCCTTTATTCATAATATAACATCAGTTCTTCAGTACTCTATAGACTCTGTTATTCAGTATCCCAGTATTAGCATTCAGATACCAGTAAATCCATGATATCAAAATTCATGAGTTAGTGTTATCACGAATTTAGTTATAGTCTCTTATTCATGCATGTATTCTCACATTCATGTTATTCAGTTAGTTAGTATTGTTCATGCATATGAAACATTGCATTCATCCTACCTCACTTGCATACCAGTACATTTAATGTACTTAAGTATTTCCACTATGGTATTTTATACCATAGGTTTAGAAGCACGAGCTCCCGAGCATTCTTACTAGATCAGACGTCCAGCAGCTAGACTTATAGTGAGTCCTCATCATTCGAGGATAACCTAATTATTTTATTATTATTATTTTAATAGTTCAGAGTTAGTTGGGAACATGTCCCATCAACTCTACAGTTTTTAAATAGTTTAGAGGCTTTCAGACTACAACATGTTTTCAAACAGTTTATCACAGTTTTAGGTATTGTCATACCCCACTACAGACATTGTATTATATTTAGTATTAGTTCAGTTTTGAACCTTATGGCCTTGCAACCTATATTCCATATATTTACTATGTATTATTCAGTGCTCAGTTACAGATATCAGTCATGGGTTAGCTTGTGGTCGTTTGGGGTCATGAGCACCGTATAGCTTTTCGAGTACCAGGTTCGGGGGGTTCCAAACTTTGTATCATAGCATAACGTTCAATAGTGTCCTAGGAAGTCTTAAATGCCGCATCCAGTAGAGTCTTGTGCATGGGTGTATTGTGTACCACACTTATGTGCAGGAGGCTATGAGATGTTTTAGGAATTATTTCTCTTATTTCATATTTTAGATCGTGCTATAGAAATGTTCTCTAAGAAATTTATGTTGGTTATCATCATGCTCAATTCATGTTAACTCCACCTTACTTTCAAGGCAACAAAAATAGTGAAGCTAAAGGTCTTAGAGATAGGGCTTTCTCAAATAGTCCCAGCAGATAGTTATGAGATTGCCCACAGGCTCAAAAGTATCCCATTAGTTCTGCTATGTTCCAAAGTTATACAGATCTCATTCATGATCATGATAACTCATTCACGAACCTAAAATTAGATGTCAGCAGATCCCTTCTCTGAATTCTCTGATAGCATATGACCAAGAGTTAGAAGCATGAACTCAGAAGTTTGGCACTAGTAGAGTTGGGATAACATTATCCAGGTTGAAAAGATTATTTGTTTATGGGGATAGTGTACCAAGGTAGACCAGTAGGCTTGAATATTGCAAGAAAGAATTTATAAAGTTTGATCTAAAATTAAGTATGAAGGTGTGGATGTGAATTAGGCAATGCAATATTAGTAGTATATAAAGAAGAAGAAATAGATAATGTATTTAGTAAGCAAAAAACATATGTCGAACATAGTATAAGTATGTGATGATGATTGTAGTTCAGTTCAAAGTTTGGTAAAGTTTTCACAGACTTATGATGATGTCTTAAATCTAAGGGGGAGATGATAGATCAAGTGACAAATTTAGGCTCTCAAATTCTGGTAGTAGTACCAGTACATATAGAAAAGCAGTAAGGGAATATGATTTCCGACCCATCCTTATCTCAGTATAAAGTTTGGTACTTTAGTCAGCATGATGCCTACGCATGCCTCTCATCTCAGTTCCATGAACATAACGTATGTTCTCACGTTTTCCATAGAATCATGGACGATTCTAGTTCCCAGTATAAGGAGTTCAGTTTTATTCCCCTCAATAATACAAATCATGTCCTACAAATGCAGAAAACTCTAAACTCAAGTCATGAAACTCATGACTCATGTACGCATATCATACTTTACATTATACTAGGCTTCCATGGCTCATTCTATGCCTTTACTGATCAGTTAAATTCAGACTATGTTATGCATATCCTTAGTTTAGACCTTTGGATAAATCTATGATTTTTATATTCTACTCCTCAGGCTTCATTCAAGTGTAAAGTTCAGTTAGTGTCCATTCATGCTTCAGGTCCTTCTTATTTAACCCTTTAGTGAGCTCTCTTTGTGAAAATAGTGTAATGATGGGTAGTTGCTTAGAAGGGAGAGTGGATATTTTATGTTAAGATAGGATTGTTGCATTTATATTTAACACGAGGGTGTAGTGATGAAGATAGGTTTGAATTTCACGTTATTTTGCCAATAAATGGATAGCAAGAGTTCGTAATTAGAATTTAGGAAATTACAGAGTGTGATTAAGAGTACCCAATCCGATTCTTGAGTTATGTTGGTCTTTACTCCATGTTTATCCAAAAAACTCATTTACCATGTCAGTTACTATTTTAGTTATCAAAATACCGAATTCAGTTCCAGTATAAGTCTCAGTTACTGTCTTAGTTATAGTTACAGTCTCAATTACAATCTTATCTATAATATCAGTCCTAGTCCTAGTTTAGTAATTAGGTCGGTAACTCAGTTCAGTTTTGTGTTTACTCGACCATGGAGTACAGTTATCAACTACTCAGTTGTCAGCCTTCTAGTACCTCAGTTTACAAGACTGTTCTAGAAGTATGTTGTACTCTTTGTGTTTTATTCTCAAATAATTCAATAGCCGTCAGTTCATGCTCAGTATCTCATGTCAACCAGTGAGTCTTTATCTCCTATGGAAAACACTCTGCAGTTGTAGTCCAGTTATTTAAGACTAATTACAGTTTAGTCTTTCATGCACAGTATTCATCTATCAACTATCCAGTTAAGTAGATAAGTTAGTGTATTTATGCACTCGAATTCAGCACCCATGTGAATCTTTTCAGTAGCCTCAGTTGTAGTGTAAGAGACTTAGTCATTTCATCTTAAATGGTGTTCATAGGCCTTAACCCATCTTACTAAATTTTATCCATGTGATGATTTTCTAATTCAGCTATTTTCTTTAAACAAGACCAAGATTTTATTATGCCCTAAAGCCACTAGAACTCTATATAAAGAGTGAAAGTTTTCATTATGAGCTAGTCCGTAAAACTAGAATGTCAGTCTATCAATCAAATGGACAAGTTTGCATAGTTTGGGTTTTCGTCCCTTCCATTTAGACATAGTATCTTAAGCCTAATGAATGTAACCATTTTAAGATGAACAAACTAGATAGGTGCAATATCATCCCAGTTCATGTATCATGCTTTAGTTTCAGATCCCAAATACTTAGTTAAGACTCAGCCTTGTGCATCGCTTGAGTTTTCTCAACGACTCAACAAGTCATTATTATTCGAGGGACATAGTTTCCCATGGGGGAGATACAATATAATTTCCTAAAAATTTCATGACATAAATATGCCGCTCTCTTCTCGTAACGAATCTAGTTTGGAGTAGTGGCTACCCATAGGTTGACCCTCTAGCTCCAATCTCGGTCGTATGCCATGTATTCAAGGTACTTAGTTTAGATCATGATACTCAGCTCATTTATCATATTCCAAACCCAGTTACGTTCTCATGTTTCCCCTCATGCATATTTCATAATTAAGCTCAGACTTAGCCCAAGGTAATAGCTTTTCTCAAGCTTATCCAGTTTCATGTTCAGATTTCAGTTACAAATGTCGTATTCAGTTCTATGCTCAGTTTTCATTTAAAACATGGTATCTTTACCCTTATATGTTCAGTTGCATGTTCATGAGTCGGTTAGTCATGTATTGATGCATCATATATGCGTGATTAGCTTGTCTGTAATCTTAGTCTTGCATTCATGCAAAAGCTCAGTCAAAAAATAATGCATCAGATATGCATGCTCAGTATGAATATCAGTAATGTTAGTCAGGTAGTCATGTTTCAGCTATTCATGTTCAATATGTACTTCAGTCTATTGTTTCTCCCATCTAAATCAGTCTCATTCAAGGACGAATGTTCCCAAAGGCGAGATATTGTAATACCCCATACTTCTACCTAGCTTAAAATCATCCCAAAAATGTTAAAGACTTGTTTAAAAGATGAATCCACTTTTATACATTAGGTATTTTAAGAGTTAGAGCCTTTTTAGTAAGGAAGTATGCCACCTGAGACATCTACATATCGCGGAGCAGGACAAAATGGCAATCGTCAAAATCATGTGAGCCTCCGCGATTATGGCGTGTCGCGCCAGGGCTCATATTCATAATTTTCCTTTTTCTAGCATCTCAGCGCGATGTCTCTGCATCACGCCAAACTTCTAGGTCATAAACAAAGTGGAAACATGATAGCCCCGCATCGCTTCACCATGCAGATTCCCAATTGTCCAGTTCTAATGAATTGGCGCGATAGTGGAGCATTGCGCCAAGGATAAAAATCAGAAAATTTTCAAAAAAATTAAAATACGTGTCCAAGGGTTAAAAGGGTCAATTTTTCACCCCTTTATATACCCAATAACAGGAGATTCAACCATAATTTATCTAAAATATATTGTTTCTCTCAAGAACAAGATAGGGTTTTCAATTGGGAATTCGAATCGAAGACTTAAATTCAAGAATCTCACTGTCTATCTTCACAGAATGAAGAACTAAGGTATGCATAGTATTCATTCATGGATTACTTTCATCTATGAAGCCCAAGAATCAAGTTCCAAATCTTGTATTACGAATATTTTGTTGTGGGTTGATTATGTTCATGTGATTTTGGTTGTATGGTTACCAAGTTAGAATCCTTATGTGTTGTTCATGAACCTATGCTAGTATGTGGTCTGAAACATGTGAAATTGAGTTGAAATATGGAGTTTTGTTGTTTTAATTTGACGGTCATTCCTATGCCTGAAGTCATGCATCCTAGGTGTTTGAGAAAATGCCTAACAGAATAGAAATTATGCAATATAGCTTAATTGTAACCCAACTGATAAATGCATGCTTTACCCTATGACCAAGAATGACTTCCATGATATTGTGTGCATTATTAATGGTTGAGAGAATGTCCATGAGAATAGGTTTATGAAAGTATGACATGTTTATATGCAATTTCATTCAAGTACAAGACTATGATAACCATGTGCTTCATGAAATCCCTAAATTGATGCATTATGAATTGTTGATATTGGTCATGTGTTAAAGAAGTGTCATGTTCAGTCAGTTTCATGCTATCGAGTTCTGGAGGTACTTATACCCGACAATTTAGCTGTGTACCTAAAGCCAGTGTTATGTTTTCACGATACTCTCAGCCAAGCCATGATTTGTAGAATTCAGTCAGTCAAGTGACTTAGGAATACTCGGTAAACTCAGTATCAGTCCGATCCCATTCAGTAATCCCAATAATCTCAAGAATATCAACGATTTCAGCTAGTTATCATGTCCCAGTAGTATTAATTTCGAACGTTAGTAAACTCAATCAGCTAGCAGAACTCAGTAGCATTCTTTTATTTAATAGAATTCAGTATTATTTTGTCAGTCAGCAGAACTCCGTAAATTCAGTTTAGTCCAGCTCAGTTAATCACGTTCAGTGATATTCAAATGGGAGTAGGAATTAGTACTTAGTGAACCAAAGGATGGGAACATATATTGTTAGATGAGGATGTGATTCTTAGAAGCTATCCTTGCGTTGCAGAACTATGTAGAAAACATAGATTGAGATATCAACACTATAATATAAGGGTTGATGAGGTGGATAAACACTGTCAGATGAGGGTCCCAACATTCTCTTTTAGGGACACTCCCAGATGAGGGTAACTTATAGCTCTTCTTTACTAGAGGTGCGGTATTGACACCCTTCCAATTTGGGTTACAGATTGACCCCAACACAGCAATAATAGATTATTAGGGGCATGTCGGTTAGATGACTACTTCCCACAGTTTTAGTTATTGAATTAGGACTGTTAGATACAATTATTCAGTCTTAATAATAGAACACAAATAGTTCTTTAGATTTCAGGACTATCAGATACAGTCAACTCAGAATAGTATGAAACTCAGCTAGTTCCATCATACAGTCTCTCATTATCATTATTTTAGATATATAGTTATCAGTATCCCATGTTATCACTATTCAGTTTTCGGACTGTCAAATACAGCCACTCAGACCAGTTCTTCATAATCAGAACTATCAGAAATAGTCTTTCCTTTTTTAAAAATATAACATTACTTCCTCAGTACTCTATAGAATCAGTTATTCAGTATCCCAGTATTAGCACTCAAATATCGGTAAATCCATGTTATCAGATTTCATGAGTCAGTGTTATCACGAATTTAGTTACAGTCTCTTATTTATGTATGTATTCTCATGTTCATGTTATTCAGTCAGTTAGTATTATTTATATATATGAACCATTGCATTCATCCTACCTCACTTGCATACCAGTATATTCAACGTACTGACGCATTTGCACTATGGTTTTTTATACTATAGGTTTACAATCACGAGCTCTTGAGCATCCTTAGTACGTTTAGCATCCAGACTTACAGTAAGTCCTCATTATTCTAGGATAAAATAATTATTTTATTAATTTATTATTTCAATAGGCCGGAGTTAGTTGGGGATATGTCACATTCACTCTACAGTTTTCAGACAGTTTAGAGGCTTTCAGACTACAACATATTTTCAGACAGTTTATCTCAGTTTTGGGTATTGTCATACCCCACTACAGATATTATATTATATTCAGTATTAGTTCAGTTCTTAACCTTATGGCCTTACAACTTATATTCTACATATTTACAATGTATTATTCAGTGCTCAGTTACAGATATATGACATGGATTAGCTTGTGGGCCTTTGGGATCATGAGCATCGCGTAGCTTTCCGAGTATCAGGTTCGGGGACTTACAACAAGCATGACATAATCTGAAGTTTCTTTGATAATTAAGAGTGTAGTATAAGTATGTAGAACTGAACGTAATGTAAAGCATGAGTATATGAGTCATGAGCTACATGGCCTGAGTTTGGAGTTCATGAATTCATGAAATATGATTTCTACTATTTATTTAATTGGAACTCCTCATACTAGAATTTGGGAGCGTACATGGTTCTCAAGGTAAGAATGGGTCGAGCATCTTCCTCCCCTTTGATGTACTACAATACAGTTGCATTGCTAGTAGAATTAGAGAGCCTGACTTGGTTCCATGTAGTATCACCTCTTCCTTAGCTTTAAGCCATCATTCTAAGTATATGGACCCTATTAATAGAGACTAAACTGAACTACAACCACTCTAATCTAGAGTCTGAGATATAAGAATACACATAAATAAAAACCTGGCCTTGAAATAGAATCTCTTAAAGTATAAAACCCGCTGCTAGTACATTCTTCTGGGATAAAACTCTTATTTTTCTATAGACCCAATATTCATCATATAATAACTTAAACATTTACTATATTAGAATCTCTGAGGTTATCGCCATACCCTGAGTTCATATCATGTAGAATTTCAAACTCTTCTTTTTATTTTCTCAATTATCAAAGATTCAAACTTAGATTTTAACACTTAACATGGATATCTATATAAAATCTCATACATAGGAATCATGAAACACTAATCCACACAAAATTTTATCAACACACTCAAGGTCAGATGTATCCATGGTCAATACATGCTTTAAACTTTAGGTCAGATGTTGTCATAGGATTCCAAGAAGGTATCTGAGAGCACATCTGACTATGGCATAATGCATGATCTTCATGAACATAAATGAAATCTTTCAAACTTTGGAACTTAAATTCACTAATGGGATCCTTTCTCAGCCTATATACAATCCCATAGTTATCTACATGGACTGTCTTAGAAAACTCTGTCTGTAGGAATTTAAGCTTGACTGTTTCTATTACCTAAAAAATAAGGAAGATTTGACATGAACGGATAACATAAGAATCTGCATAAGTTTCTTAGAGAACATATCTACTACACGATATAAGATATGAAAGAAGGGAAACATTTCTTAAATGCCTTGTAGCCTCTCGAAGAAAAGTAGAGACGTCTTCGTACCATTCCAAAAAACACTACTAGTCACGAGTTCATAGACACCCTAGGAAACTTAAACCTTGTACTCTGATACCAAGTTTGTAATGCCTCTAGACTACCCCTTCATTTAACACGGTGCTTTGAACAACAAGTGATCCTAACCTAATCCATGATATTTGCATAACTCAGGAGCAACTAAATAAGATACATAAATCTAAAGAGAAAAAGAGAAAGAGATGTCTTGGCTAAATATGTTCAATATAAATATGTTACAAATATTTACACTTTGGTTTTACAAAAATAAAACCAAAAAGTAAATACACTAACTCTGAATGACTGTCTTTGAAGCCTCTACTAGTACTGACTATTGGTAGTCGGGACATAACCCTCAGCTACCCTAATCAATACGATAGAATAAAGAATGATACTAAAACTATAGTTAAGTTGAGTTCTTGAATCAAAATAAATTGTCACCTGCTGGCTGAAAGGTGCAAATTGTCTAATAATGATGGATGGGCTACAAATGGTACCTAATTTATGAGACAATGTAGAACATAGACATATATTTTGGTCAGCACTTCTAGAATTTACTGAGTATATAGGGGTGAATTCATAAGTAAAACAATAATTGAATGTCTATATAATATTCAAATGATGCATGTTGAGTGTAAATGAATCACCTTAAGCTTGAAATAAACAAAAGTCTGCAAGATCATAAACATGAATAATGATGCGTAAGGATAAAATTTGTAAGCCATAACACTTGGTTTCTAAAATATTTAATTCTTTTTCTTTTAATAAAAAATTCTTATAAGTGACATAAACCATGTGAGCTACCATGAAGTCCAATGGCATACCCACATTGGGGAGAGCTGTTCTACCCTTGCCATAGAATAGAACCTTAATCGTAAGTTATCACTATACTCATCCATATTGGAAAAATTCTTAACCATATTGGGGAGAGCTGTTCTACCCTTTCCATAGAATAGAATACTTATATGCTCATACTTTAAGAAATCCTCCTTAAAATAGCATAAGGATTTATAGACTGAAAACCAGTTATGCTTCTCTTTCTTAAATCATAATCAGAATGAACAATTGTGGATCTCATATCTTATCTTTAGATCAAAAGATTAATATTTCTTGAATCATGCTATAATATATATGAATGAACTTTCAAAAGCTTAAGCTTCCTTATAAACTCAGTGCTTATACATGGGACTTAGAATTCATGCTTTATTTCATAGGATCTCATAATAAAACACCATACTCGATAATCAAGTTGAAATATTTCAACAATATCCATCCAAGATAATTAAATTCAAATCATAATACAAAGCTTGCAAGTAAAAACATGAATATATATAAACCTTGATGTACTTAAAGCTTTCAATAACATGGTAGTATCATATTTTAGGAATATGGCTATTTGGGTATGAACCCTAATTAAAAATAAGTAAATTAAATCTCTAAACCATGCAATTTGGGGACAAAGATGAGAAATAACCTTGTTCATAAATCCCACATACCTTAATTTTTTGAATTCGTTAAGAAGAAGCTTGGAATTGGAACCTTGGAAGCTTGAATTCTTGAGACAAAACTTGAACTTTGAGGCTTGAGAGATGACTTGATGAAAAAACTTGAATCTTGATGTTTTTTAGAAGAAAGAGAATTACTAGTGTTTAAAACTGATTAATGGCTAATAATGCTTATTTGACAATTTAAGTCATGAGGAGTAAGGTTTGAGGTGAGGAAAAGACCAAAATACCCCTAGGGAAACTAAATAAAAATTGCAGTAATTTTTAGTTAATGACTTAGTTGATAGGTTATAAACTAGTTGATTGATTATCAACTTAGTAATCACCTCCACTTAAAGACCTAGTTATGGATGACATCTTAGTTGATAGCCCGTTAATTAGGCAATGGCATATCAACCTAGTCATCAACTTCTCTGAATGATCTGGTTAAGACTGACGACTTAGTTGACAGCTTATCAACTAGTTGACAACTTATCAACCTAATCATCACCTTACCTGAGTTATGCAGGTTATTTACTAGTTAAGGCTGATGACGAGGTTGATAACTCATCACTTAGTTTACGTCTTATAACCTCAAGTTATCACCTTGTTGACAGATGGATACTCTGAAGTAAAATAAACATAACTTTCTACTCTTTATATTGGATTAAGGTGAAATTAGATGTGTTGGAAAGAATACTCAAAGATCTTTTATTAGATATATAGTAGGACACTAGAATCATTATATTGTAGGAGATACACTCGTTTAAAGTAGACCATAGTTGTATCATCCATTGAAACTCTACTAATAGAAAATCCCTCAACTCGTCTTTGAGTTAGGAGATTTTTATGACCATGATTCATATACAAAGATATTCCACACTATAGGATTGATAATTATACATATATGGACATAGAGTTATTGGGTTCAGGTTAGTATACATAGAAGCAACAGTTTGAATTCTAGCCCAAAAATATAGGTTGTTACACTACCCATATCACCGCCTTCCGACTCAAAGCAAATGCTACTACATTAGCCTTTCTCTAATGATAAAAGATAAAAATATCACAATCCTTAAGAAACTCCATCCATCTACACTATATGGCATTAAGATTGCTGTTGGTCATATTATGTTGAAGACTACATTGATCAGTAAAAATATCACAATGTACATAAAGATTATGCCTCCAAATCTTAAGCGCGAAAACTACCGCCACCAACTCCAAATCATGAGTAGGGTAGTTGCACTTATGGACCTTAAGCTATGTTAAGGCATAAGCAATAATACTACCTTTTGTCATTAATACACAACCTATGCCCACACCAAAAGCATCACTAAACACGGTGAATCCCTTACCCTCAAAAGAAAGAGCTAAAACAAGAGCTAAAGTGAGAAAATCCTTGAGCTTCCAAAAGCTTAATTTGCACTCTTCAGACCATTGGAAGGGAACCTTCTTCTGAGTTAATATGGTCACAGGAACAGAAATAGTAGCAAAACCGTCGACGAATTGTCTATAGATACTGGCCAAACCAAAGAAGCTATGAACTTCAATCAGAGATATAGGTCTTTACTAATCATGAAAATCCTCTAAATTTGATGGGTATAACATAATACCTTCCTTAGACACCATATGTCAAAGGAATGTGACTAACTTAAGAAAAACATCAAACTTGGTGAAAAGAACATGATCTCTCAAAGTACAAAACACATTCCTCAAATGTTGCGCATGCTCCTCTCTAATCCTCAAATACACAAGTATGTCATCAATGAACACAATCACAAAGGAATCCAAGTAAGGTCACTCGGTTCATCAAGTCCATAAATGGGGCTAAAGAATTAATCAGCCAAAATAACATCACCAAGAACTAACAACCACCATAACGTGTCTTAAATCTCAAATAATGGCAACCAAATCTCAAGAAATATTAAAAAATACTATCGCTCCCTGAAACTGGTCAAACAATTCATCTATGCAATACGTAGGATAACAGTTCGTCACCATTACCTTGTTAAGATATCTATAATAAATACATATATTCATGGATCCATTCTTCTTTTTCACAAACAACGCATGACCTTTCCAAGGATACATACTCGATCTAATAAAACCCTTACTAAGAAAATCATGAATCTAGGAATTTAGCTTAGCAAGAGTTATACGATTAGGTGCCATAGAAATAGGTTTTGTGCCATACTCGAGATCAATAGAAAAATCAATATCATCAACATGAGGAATACTAGGCAGATTGATAGGGAATACTTCAAGAAACTCACAAACTACAGGAAAAGAGTAAAGTGAAAAACTTTTCCCATTATTATCATAAATATAAGCAAGATAAGACTCGCAACCACTCAAAATAATCCTCCTAGCATGAAATTAAGTAATAATCCCTATCAGATCACAACCAACCACTCCCTGCCATATGATTGGTTATACTAGGCATGGCTAAGGTAACGATCTTGATAAAAAATCACTAGCCACATGATAGTGGGACAACAGTCCAAGCCTAGAATCACATCAAAATAAGCTATATCAAGAACAATAAGATCAACCTTAGTATCAATATCTCTAATAGTCACCACATAGGATCTGAACACCCAATCTACTATGAAAGAATCACCTACTAGAGTAGATACACACATGGCCATAGATAATAAATCATAAAATAACTCTTATCATGGCAATTTGTACTATGATCTACATCAAAAAGGTACAGAAGTGTAGTATAAGTACCAAAACTAGGGGTACTCAGTAGACATCATCGACTGACTAAGATAAATCATGGTATAAATATGATAAAATATGAGATAACATAACTAAGTTAGGGAGAAGTGTACCGAGTCCACTATGGCATTGCTATGATTAAATAGGTAAGTGAATCAAAATAATAGCATAACATTACATAAAACATCAAAACATGCAATAATAACTACAAAATGGCTCCCATATGCCAGTTAGTGCGAAAAACAAGATAACCCATTGCAAGCACCCATAAGACTAGAAGTACATGCAATATGAAATTTTTATGATAAGCAGATAACTACAAAGGGATATGTCCCTAGATGCTTATATTACAGTACAGCTGGTATGCATGTTTGTAGAGTTTTTTCCTCATGTGTAAAAACACATCCAATCATACTTCATCCCTAATCATCACTCATTTATAAAAGGAAAAAAGATGTTTCTTTATGAAACTAGTTTTGCACATTCCTATTGAAGAGATAAAAGATAGAAAGATGATAAAACATAAAATTACTCAAGTTCATAGAGTGTGTAAGAAGAAATATAAATTTTTCTTGAGTCAAACACTGAGTCATAATTGAACTATTCATGCTATATGAGTAGTTTTTTTTTCATTGAGAGGAGTGATTAGGTAGAGTTGCCAAACTTAGTTGTTGGTTAGAGTTAATCAGTTTTTGAGAAATCTTGGTAGTAGTGTCAAGGTGTGCATGTTATTTAGGTATTGCAAGCAGGAGAAACCTAGATTTAGGTTTATAGTTAAGTCTATGATAATAAGGTTGGTTATAGTGGATCATTTTGATCTTGTGAGGGCAAGCCATGGTTTTTTCTCACATGATCAAGAGGTTTCTATATTAAATCCTATGTCATTTATATTTCCTGTGCTCCTTTGTTATTCCTTATGATTTACTATTTCATTGCTTGGGATTAACTTTAAGGGACCTGGTCCCTCACCGTGTGGTGCAACCCCCAAGAGTTTAAACAATTTGTATCAAAACTAGAATACTCTAAAAGGTTCACACCTAGAGTGATTTGGTTAGCATGGCTACTCCACCTAACCAAGAAGAAGGGCAATCTACTACTAGACCACCATGATTCAATGGGCAGTATTATGGGTGGTGGAAAACCAAGATGTTTCACTTCAATTTGACTGAGGATAGTGAACTTATGGACATAATTCTTGATGTTCCTCACATCCCAATTTAATAAGTCAAATAAGGAGAGGTTACAAGGATGGTTGTTTAAAGAAAAAGAGAGTACTATGATGAAGATAGGAAAAATATTGAAAAGAACGATAAGGCCAGGAAGAAAGAAGAGGATGCAACAACAAAGAAGAGGCCATGTTGTATTTTTTCACCAACGTAGAAGTACTGAGCATTTAATTAAGGATTGTCGCAAGCACAAAATGGGTTATCAGTATTACCTCAAGACTATTGGTGACAAAGAAAAAAACACTGACCTAGTCCTTGAAAATTCATGATGGAAGGTTGTAATTGATTATTCAGTAAAGCAATCTTTGGCAAGATAGGGAGACTCTTCCAGTGAACCAGATGAAGATAAAAAGCATAAAGATGTGTCCATGCCAGCTGTGGAAGAGAGTACAATTATTTATGACTCCTCTTTTCCCTTATGTCTAACATTTAAGATGGAGAAAAAAATAAGGTAGATTTTTTTTATACAAAAAGGGTCTAGATAACTATTCTGCTAGGAAGATAAAGAAACTCAGTGGTGTGTTGATAGACTGTGTGCAAACTAAATGATAAGAAAAATCCTCTAGAGGAGAAATCTAAAGATCATGAACTGGGATTGTTTGCCTTAAACCCCCAGATATCTGAAGCTGAATAAATGGTTACTAAAGTAAAATACAAAAATCAAAGTTATATGAGCCAACTAGAAAAGGTGGTTGACTCATATGGCAAACAAAAGAGAGAAGCTTCAAAGAATTATATTGAACTTGAATAGATATTGAAGTATTTTAAAAAAACACCATATGTTTGCACCTCACAAAAATAAAGTTAGAAAGGGACCTGGTCCATCTAAGAGAAGAGCTTAACAAGTCTCTAAAATGGACTGCATCTTCATAGATCCTTTATAATTTGACAAGTAATGAAAATAATGATAAGGGTATTGATTATCAATAAGAATTACAATATTTGGGTTCTAGAAGAAAACTGTTTATGATTCTAGGAACAATGCTTAAAAACCTTCCTATACTCATTGTGGAAGAGATGAGCACATAAATGAAAACTTTCTAAGCTAGATTAGAGAGAAAATAAATGGTATCAGATATATTCAGGAGAAGGATTCACTTCTTAAAGGTATCAAGATATTGAGAAATGTAAAAAGGAATTCTCTACCTAGATGGACTAAAAAAAGATCTAATTACACCATTGTCTTCCTAGGAACTCAGGCTTATGTGGGTTCCCCAATCAAAAAATTGACCATTGGTACAGGTTTTAAGAAAGAGAATTGTTGTGAGAAGTTGTTTCATGATAATGAATGAGCAAGGCTCAGTTATTAAAAGTATGACTGTGTTCTGTCTCAAGGCACTTCAGGTGAAGGTGGCTTACTATGAGAAATTACTCTCAAGGACCTGGTCCTTTACTTATCTGAGTGAAAAAGCTTTGAGGAATAAAAAAGGGGATAAATAAATAATGGAATCTTATGGATTAAATTAAGAAGCGTGTGTGAAGGCAAAAGGCTAAAGGGGATTGATATAATCAACCTAACTTACCTTGTGATTCAGTGTTTCTACTAAAAAATAGCTATGGTTAGGAAATAGGTATCCTTGGTATGGTAGGTGCATTGTGGTTTAACTTAGTACCATACTATTGCAGGTTTACACCCATGAGAATAACTTTGAGAGAAATAATTGAAGCAAAAACAAGTTGATGATTGACTAAAGAAAGAGGGGGACCTAGTCATTTCTCTTAGTACAAACATATCATGCCTTAAAAATTCCTAAATTTCTATTTAAAAAGGTCATATTTTCTACCCTATATGAACAAAAGCTATCATTCCATGAAAAATGTGAAGAATTACACACTTTAAAATTAGTCATGTCAATTCAAAAGTGCACCTCTAAAATGTCAAACGACTATTATTTTTTCTATAAATTCAAATCCTCTTATTCTCTTCTCAATTAACTCAAAACATTAATATATTGCTAAACTAAATTGGTCCTTTGCTTTCCCTTCTCTAGAGTTCAAAATGGCTGAAATCCCATATTCTTCAAACCCCATAAAAAAATCATCAACTGATCATCCTGTAAAGTCAAAATGTACTTTACCCATCAATCCTACTCTTGAAATCCCTGAAACCTTAAGTGAACAAATTCCCATTAAAAATCCTGCATCCATTAAAGTTCTTTCTGAGTTAGCATTGGAAGATTTGAATCAAGGCCTTAACTCTCTAATTGAACAAGATCTTTATTGAAAAAAAATTCCTCCAAATCAAAAGAACTTGAGTCCTTTAATGACCCACAAATTCCTGTTATCCTTAAATAATTCATAGGTTTTGAATAATCAAAAAACCTGCCATTACCTAGCTACACTAGTGGATCTGATTTAAAATATATCTTTACCCAACTGTGTGATAATGAAATTACTTTAAAGAAATTTTATCGTCTTAGTAGCATAAACTTGGGAGATGAGAATCTATTTTTACATACATGTGATCCAAATGAAGGCTCTTTAAGGATTAAGGAGCAATCTGTAAGGGAATAAAATAACAAGACAAGGAATGAAAAAGTGGTATTAACTCCAAATGAAGAAGATAAAAAGGATGTGGATGAATAACCTCTAATTTGGAAATTGAATAGACTAAAGGACAACTAGAGAAAAGGGAAAATTATTGACACTGCTATGTACAAGGCACTAAATCCTATTCTACTAAAGGATTTGAACAAAAAATATTTGTAGATGCCATGAAAGAAAGTAAGTCTTCTACCACTAAAAGAAGAAGACTCGTGATAGCTGCCATAGTAGAGGAGGCAAATTTTAAAGAAAGAGAGGTTGGAGAAAATAAGGATACTAACACTTAGATTGTTATTAAAACTAATAAGAAAATACAAAAAGTTTATGTTGCTGAGAGGGCCAGGTCTTCTGGTCCAAAGTCTAGCAGTCCTTTTGTGAGCAAAAAGAAGCATATTATTATCAAGATGAAAGAAAGCCTCTGAGGGACCTAGTACCACAAAGAGAAAAGTTGATAAAGAAAAATAACTAAGAAGTGAATGAAAAAGAAGAAGAAAAGAGAAGAAAAAAAAGTTTGTCCCTAGAGAATCAAGGAATGTTGTCTTGGAAACTCAAAAAGTTCTGACTGGGAGAGTGTTTGATCCAAAAATCTATGAAAACTAGGGATGGTAGAACTTGTGGAGTATGTGAAAAATTAGGGGTGGCTTTACCTACTTGAAAAATCATCACCCATGGTGTTTGAAAATGAAGTTAGAGAGTTTTACTATACCATGAATTTCTCAGAAGATGGGTTGAGCTTAACTACCCTGGTACAAGGAAAGTATATCTATCTAGATGAAGAAGCACTAGGAAATATTTTACATGTACCTGTTATGGGAGTAAAATATGTTGTGAAGGAGAAGCCTACCACTAAATTTATAGTTTAAGCCTCAAAAGGTTGTGGAACTTCAATAGTTGTTATGAAAAAGAAGTTTAAAATTGGTGACTTTCAGCTAGTATTTGAGTTCATCAACAAGGTTCTGTTACCAATATTAGAGAAAAGGACCATTACCTCTGGTGTCGGCTTGTTCTTGATATAATGTTTGATTAAGTTTGAGTTGATACGATTACTTTCTCTTATGATAGAGCACATGAATAAAGTAATCTATGATAATGAAGGGAATTATGGGTACTTTCTAAACAAGGTGTTTGATTACTATGGTATAATTAGGACAAAAGGAACCCCAGGAATAGTCAAATAAAAGTTTTATTTGGCAACCCTAATGGAGATTAGTGCATTCAAGGGAAAGTGGGAACTGTATCTAAAGTATCAGAACCGTTGGCTGCTCAACAAAGCATAAACAATGAAATAAGAGTATTGAGGATCATATTATAAGCAAAGAACACTGAAATAGTGCATCTGAAACTACAACATCAGAAGTTGTCCTCAGAGGGACCTGGTACCACTGAAAAACTGGCAGCAAAAAAAAGAAAAACTTAAGGCTACAATTGCAGAGTTAACTGGTGAGGTACAACAACTTAATGCTAAATTCAAAACTCTTAGTAAAGAGTTGTTGGATGCACATGCAGCTGCAAATATAAGACTAGAAATGTTAATTAAATCCTATTCCCCTAAACCCTCTTGTTCCTAAGTCTTAGTGTGTCAGTATCTTGTGTCACTTTTTGGTCTTTGGTTCCCTTGTGTCCTTTAAAAGATAATTATTTTTGTTTTTTTTTTTGGTATATTATATTGGTACTTAACTGCTTGACAATAAATGAATGAACTCTTTTTTGTGTTCTTAATTTGTTCTCTCTTTTAAAAGTTTTCTTCGTGTTAGTGTTTCCCCATTGGCCATGAGTTAACTAATCTATACTTACTTTACTCTTGGTTTACCATTATTTCTTTTCAATGATGCCAAAAGGAGGAATAGTGACCACACATATAAGAAATAAGAACCAGGTGCGTGTGCTATAGTGTGCTCTTAATTTGCCACTATGTGCTCTTATGGTGCATATTGATAGAGGGAATGGTATAGTCACAGGGGAACCAAAGAATTGAAGCTTGATAAGAAAATGACAACAAGGGACCAGGTCCCTATGTTACATAATGGTGGAAGCATGATGATAGGGGGAACATTCATCTTTCGAGTGGTAATCACACTAATTAAACATAACGGATGTGCTCAAAGATGTATGGTTGGTGTTTAATCTTCAAAAGGGGGGAAATTGCTTGATGGAGTTCTTATTATAAGCAACTAACTGGGGTCTAGGTCCTTGGATTTTCATAGTAAAGTACAGCTGGAATGCCTGTCTGGAGAGTATTGTCCTCATGTGTAACAAACTTACAGGTGTTGCTGGTACTATTTAAGACACCTGGTCCAATCATATTTCATCCCTAATCATCACTCATCTAAAAAAGGAAAAGTATGCTTCTTCATCAAATGTTTTTTACACATTACAATTGGAGAGCTAACAGAGAGAAAGAGACAAAAACTCAGAATTACTCAAGTTCTTAAAGTATGTGAGTGGAAATAAAAAATTTTCTTGAGTAAAATGCTGAATTGTAATTGAAATACTCATGCTATAAAAGTATTATTTTTCTTTTGTTGAGAGTAGTTCTTAGGTAGTATTGCCTAAGCTTGTTGCTGGCTGGTTAGAGTTAACCAATTTTTGAGGAATCTTGGTTGTACGGTCTAGGTATACTTGTAAAAGAGGTATTGCTAGCAGGAGGAATCCAAAGTAAAGCTCACATACAAGACTCCAATCAAGAGGTTGGTTATAGTGGATTATTTTGAGCTTGTGAGGGCAAGCCATGGTTTTTCCTTCCTTGAGAAAGGGGGTTTCCACATTTAATCCCTTGTTCTTTACATCTCATGCACTACTTTGTTTTTCCTGATGATTTATTATTTCATTGCTTGTGATTAACTTTGAGGGACCGGGTCCCTCACTATGTGGTGCAATCTACAAGGGTTTAAGCAGTATGCACAAGATAGTATAATCCACCACGTTATTTAAAAATTTTATATATAGCACTAGAATCCACTCACATTATAGCCACTTCCTCATTGTTAAACTTATCCAAGTTGTTATTTTCAATCTCACATCATGATATCATCATATCATAATAACTATATCATCATAACATAATATGCATATTCGAACTGGAATCTGTATAAATAATCAATAGTTGGACTTGAACCGGTAAATATAATCATTAGCCGAACTTTAATCGGTAAATAAATTATCAGTGTCTTAATCATCCTCTGGACTCTAACTGATAATTATCATGAATGTCATAACCATCCTCCATGCTTGAACCGGTAAATATAAATTTATCAATATAATCAATGTATTATCAATAGTATTAATAATAGCCTATTCAATAGGAATAAACCTTACATTAACCGTTGAAATCCATCAAGGTTCAATGTGTCACAATATTACCTCAATAAGAATTTTTAAGAGTCTAACAAGCGTATAATAGTCCACAAAAACTAACATGTGTCTTAGCCTAAGGTGGTTCAAGGGCCCACTTCTAATACCTAGAGGTCTATTTTAGGAAAATTCTACCCAATCTCGGCTTAAGGTATCTAAATCCATTTTTATATATTAACTAGCATCAATTACCCCTATGATAGTAAATTTCCCTAAAATATGAGCAACTAGGTCAATTATGCCTAATATTACGGTTTTCAAATAGCCTAAATGGTCCAACTAGCCCAAGCATATCAATTTATCATACCAACACGCAGAACCCATACCAAATCTAACACAATATCACGAAAATACTATGAAGTTTCTCAATTGAACAAGGGGTAAAACCTAGACTACCTCGACGTCGAAGAAAGCTCAAAGATCCACTAAATCACCATTTTCCCTTCATAGAAGCTTTCACAAATGCCAAGCTATCCAATTCACATTCAATATACCATTACGAGAATAATGATACCAAAATTGCACTATTGTGCTTTGGGTCCAAAAATCATACAAACTCCCATGTGGGTCCTACTTATGGAAAACCACATTTTCGTAACCGACCCAACATTCACTCATGCTCAAGGAATTGTTATCCTAAAAAATGAGTGAAATTCGAGCTAATTTGGGGCTAAAATCAAGCCTCTAAGGTTTTGAGATTTTTCAACAAGAAATGAAAAATCTTACGAACAAATTAGAGAAATCATCCATCAAATTCTATGGAAAATTTAATAGTCAATCAATATCTAAGCTCCCAAATAACCCACAAGAGTTACGCTCAAACTTCCTCACTAATTAGGGTTTTAACTCACAAGAAAATGGATGAAGAACGAGCAAAAAGGGCCAAAAATTGACTATTTATACCCTTTCTAGGTATTCAAATATCGCTATCTTGACCCGAGCCCCGTGATTGTGATACATGGCATCAAACAAAAATGTCATGATCGCAATTTCTATCTTCCGCAATCGTGGTCCTGGTCGCCTTGTCAAAGATTCCTATTCATTATTGAAAGTGTAAAAATCCCAGCACTTGCTGGTGCTTCCAAATTTCTATCCTAATCCATGGCTCGCGATTGTGGGTGCACTAGATCACAACTATGACTTGGAATTTCCAAGTCTCTGCCAACCCCTCGATATTCATCCGTAATCCTGTATTCGCAAACAAATTATGAAACCATACCAAATTCAACATTCCAGACTCAGATCCATAGTCGAAGTTTCCATCCAAGGCCATTTTGATAAAAAGTTTATTCCACATCGATATTTCATTTTCTTGACTTTTCGACCAATGGGTCAAAAATAAGCTAGGGTGCCTAAGGAACCAAACCAAAGGTCCAACTAGCCTAAAATCGACATTCTGGAGCTTCAGGAACAATCTAAATATGTATTCAAGGTCGTTGATTTAAAGTTTTTCCTAGTAGCCATTTTGAACCAACGAAGGCTTCAAAACAGGGAATTGGCTCTAAAAAACAAACAAACATCCCGGTAACCAAATTATCAATTCTAGCAAGTCATAAATAACTTAGGGCAGTAATAGAAAACTCTTATAGACGAAAATATTCAAAAATATGGAAAATGAATTGAAGGGTCATTAAAATATCCATTATAAAAGGAACTTTCGTCCACGAAAGTTAACGATTGGGATGTACTTGAAGCCTAGAAAAGGTGAGGATACTGTATATGAATCTTACTATCCATCTTGAAGTAGCCTCCTCTACTGGGAGGTGCCTCCACTAAATCGTAATTACCAAAATATCTCAAGTACATAATCTCCTAACATAACTAGCCATAATTAGCACCAACTTCTTCAAGAAGGTCAATAGCTCATCCAACTGGATTGATTCCTATCTAAGTGTATGAGACAAATTATGAATATGTCACTGCAATATTGAAAGATATAAAACTAGATGGACAATTGTCCGGGTTGAATCCACAAGGAATAATGTGAGTGGAGATCAAGTTAATTAAAAATATTAGATACAAGATAAATTCAAACAAATGGTACAAAAAGATAAAATGTGGGAGATAGGATCCTACACTAGTATTTCTTTCAGGGTTTTTCTAGTATAAATTTGGGGCTACGAATAATTAGATCTTTATCAATTAAGCACGGATCTTGGGATTATGCACAACTAAGGGAGTGTCATGTGGGTGTTAATCATAAACTTTGATTTAGAAAATCAAATATGAGTAGGCTTGTTTATAGATTTTGATGCTAATATTTCAACAATATACCAAACATTCACCTATTGATTTTTTTGTATACCTAATAGGTGTGCTAAACAATTTGTAACCACAACCTTAATCTAGGCTTCCCTATTTCTAGGATGATACCCATGGCATAGTCAACCTCACATTCAACCTTATATCTAAGATAGTGAAGATTTAGCAAACTACACACATAATTGGTTATCATTGCTTTGTTCTCCACATCCCTCTTTCGAGGATGATAGGGATTCCTAAAGTTCACCCAAAAAACTTCATTTGATGATGGCTTTGAACTTTCTCGATCTTGGAGATTTCACTCATCAAACCCATGTGGGTATTTGGGGCTTTCACCTATCAAATCCCAAACAAAATAGCATAGCAGTGATAAAATACCATAAACCTGAACTACCAAATAGGTTCTAACAATAACAACCCACACCTACTTAAACTCCTATTCACACATTACCCCAAGAGGGAGATTTAGCTACACATATGATAAATAAGCATAGATATACCCATAATCTCCATTGAAATAACTTGTTAAAGAACTAAGCTAATGTTACTTCATACTCAGCTCTCCAACAATATCAACAATGGAAGTGAGCAAATCTTCCACTTATAAAGTCTCCAATGTAGTCTTCACCCAAAATTTATACAATATTTTCTTCTACAAAAAATAAAGGCTATGAAATCGAGAGCTAAAACCTAAAAAAAGGGGGGAAGATGGAATTGTTCTACATCAAGGGATTGGGTCATTTTGTTTAATTTGGGATCAACATGTGTAATTACATATTTTCCCTTGGTCTGATTTTCTCTGCTAGGCCGCGATCGCGGATACATGACCGTGGTTAACATCACCGATTGTAGTTGGAAGACTTTTGATTTATCATTTTATGCACTTCTGCTCCTAGTATTCAGTTGCATTTTTCTTGCTCCCTTATTGATCATTTTATGCTCCAAGCCACATCTTTTGATCTCCTCAACTTTATGCCTGCAAAGAGTGGATATTAGTGCATCTAACTATAAATTTCTCTTATTTATTCATTCAAAACAAGGTAATATGCACGACTAATATGTGTGAATGAGTGGTAAAATCACCACTCATCAACGCCCCCAATTTAAAACATTTCCTTGTCCTTAAGTATCATTACCTCTTACCATGAGACATAATTATTTAAGCCCAACCTTTATGCCTTAAAGATCACAATGACCTCAACTTTAATCACAACCACAAGTAGCTCATTGCACATATGCTAAGCTAGTTTACCTACACCCCTCATTATAAAATTCACAATCAAAAAATGCACATGAATACAAAGAGAAATGAAGAAAAAAACACTAATGCTCTAGAAGTGACTCACCTTTTGATCGAAACTAAGTCATATTTAATTTGCCTCATCTCTTAGAAGGTAACAAAATCAACCACCTCAACTTGTTTCACTTTCCATCATCACAAGAAAAAAAATTTTACACACCAAGCTACAAGATATACGACAAGGAGTTTTAAGTGCAAGAACTCTCTCTCGCATAAAATGGGATCTCAGTGCAACAAGTGTCAAACCATAAGCTTGCCCCTATTTTCAATCGCTACTACGAAAAATGTACATGGTTGGAGATCTCGAAGGACTTTCTAATCATGTAATGTAGGTTTGGGTTAGGGTAGGATATCATTTGGGAACAACATGGCTACACCCATCCTTAAACATTTACATCACACTTTTACAGTTCTTTCTTTTTCGACTAAGGGCCACTCTTCTTTGTTCTCTTTCTTTTATCACGCCTACCATTTATTTTCTTTGTTTACCCAACTTCTTTCATACCCTTCTCTTGCACTTTCATGAAATTATTTACTTTGTTTGACTCTTTCTTATTCTAGTAAATTCTTTTCGGAGTCTAGGTACGTTAGGCACATAACAACATCTTTGTGGCACCAAACTTACTTCCTTTAATTTTTACCACCCCCAACTTAGGCTTTTGGCCTCGAATCACATTTTAAAGTTCAAGGGGGTTATGGTTCAAAAGCAGAATAAAAAGAATGGTTTACGATTCGTAATGTGTTTGCCAAAGAAAGGTCTAAAGGCTCAAAGTGGGTAACTAGGATATATTAATTCTTAGGTAGGATTTTTAGGCTAGAAGGGGGTTTCCAAAATCGCAAAGGTTGCTTAAGATCATTTCTCCAACCATGTACTCTCAACATTAGCTTTGAAAGACTAACGGGGCAAGTTCTAGATAACTAAAGTGTACAAGAGATGAATACCAAAGTATCACCACACATGGCATGAAAAATTTGCCAAGGGCTCACAATTGTCCCTCCCGTGAGAGTCAAAATGGGAGTATTTATTTCCATTCATAAGTAAAGATTTATGAAGCCACAAAAAAGAAAAAAATTTATCTCAGGTCCATTCCCTTGATTTTGTGCCAAAATTTTTTTGAAGGAGGGAGTTGTTCATTTTACATTAGCACCACACGCAATTTGATAAAATATGGAAACGATCAAAGCCTTAGTCTCACATTGAGGCTCAAAATGGGTATGCTACCTAATTGGCTAGTCAAACTTCACCAATGATGTACAAAGTAACCCCAACATCATAGCATACAATGCCATAGGTACTCAGACTTCCCTTGCATTCCTGAGACACATGCTAAAGGTACTCAAAACCCCCCTGCACCTATGTCTCCATAAAAATCAAACTAAATGCTAAGGTAAAAAGAAAATTAAAACAAAAAGTCATAATAACCCATAAAACGAGGAACCAACCGAGTACCAAAAAATGTAGTATCCACAAAACAAAGATAAAAATATCATCAACACAAATCATAAAAAGAAATATTTGGTAACAACATACCAAGAAAATATAACTAATTCTGGGGAGACCTTCAACTAAAAAGAATGTAGTATCTGCACTAAATATGAAAGAAGACAATAGTAAAAGGGGCTCCTTGTATCCATATCACAAGCTATCGCCTCCTGCGAACTCAGCATCACCACTACCTGCATCATCAGCTAACCACTCTACAAGTGCCTCATCTTCACTATCTATTCTCGATGAAGGTAGTGGATGGTTAGGCTTGAGCACCTTAAAGATGCCTTTCACCCCTTTCCATAGCTTTATGGAAAACTTATCTCTCTTTTCATCCCTCTTCACCATATTCTTATGTGAGTTTTTGAGGTCTATTTAAGATGCAGCTATGGCTGAATAAGCTCTTTCTAGGCTAGCTACTGTGGCACCCTACTTCTTCTACTCCACTATGTACTTATCATAATCTGACTATGCTATATACAAATAACGAGTAGTGAAGGACTCTCATCATCCCTAAGGTAGTATGGAAAATATTTCCCTCACCCCCTGTATCTAAATAGACATATCCTAAAAGGCAGTGGATGATAAAGGTCTGCAAGAGTCTATGACCTCTTGGACCGATTTACCCAAGTCCATCTTTCTTTTCTTACTACGACCTGGTGCATCCTTGCTTCTAAATTAAAGTGGATATATAAAGGAGCCTGGTGTCTGTGGAATATTACTCCATATTTACTCTCTATATAACTCAGTAATAAGGGAAGAAAGAAGAAGTTGAGTACTTCCATGGTTCATAAAGTATCGCCACTTGAAGAGAGCAATCTCGCTTATATTTAGAGCAATGCAACATACGATACAAGCTACCATCCGAGATCTCATGCCTCTGACAATAGTCATGTGAGTGCATAGTGAGACTCTGCTATAGATGATGTTCAGCCATAGCCTGGCTTTTTCCTTGAAGCGCTTCAAAATATCTCACTTAGTTGTGGCCCAGGGGACTTCTTTTTCAGGGTATAAGATATCATCCATCCAAATCCCTGTCTCGCATCCCTTGGCATGAATCTAATCTTTTCCGAAGTTTACCTACTTACTCTAAATTTTCATTACTGGGTTTATAATTGAGACTACACAGAGATTTACGTAGAACTCACGCACCCATTGCTCATTATCTAAGAAAGGTTCAAGGGAAAAACACATCCACCGATTTGCAGTGAGCCTAGCATCGAATTCTAAAAACTTGTCCTCCACTTTGTCTAGGCTGATACCCCTTTCAGAGTAGCTTTGTTCTGTGCAAGTATGCAAGGTATTGTTGTTGGCATTCTGCGTCCATGAATCGGGTGTCGTCAAAATCTCTCATTTTGTAGTGACTTAGTACCTTTAAGCAATACAACTTAGGCCAACATTAGTACAATCACACTAAAGACACGATAGGACAAATACACAAGCTCATGTAGTGCTGTTATAGAAGGTTTTGGAAGTAGAAAATGGTGTGTAGAAATTTTAATGCCTGCCATAAATTGCCATCAGGTATGGATATTGTGGGGTGTTGACAACGGCTGTGGTGACACAATCATGGTCATCGGGACTACAATCACAGTACCTGAGACTAAAATTGCAAATTTATGCATGTTGCATTGAAATGCCATTTTAAATAGCAATTCGTCATTCTAACTAGGCATAACAATATTATAAACAGTGAATTAAATCCTAGAGTTTGTGATCATAGCCCTAAATTCAAAGGAATTAATCAAGGAAATTGTAGGGGCATTTAATCAAAAACTTGTTGTACACTTCAATTTAAGCAGTTTAAGTCTCTTTTGGGTACTCGAGATTTCCCAAATTGTGTGTACACCAACTACAATAGCTAACTATAGTAAAAACATTAATTAAGCATGTATTTAGTAATTAAAAACACTAATGTATGCCATTTTCAACACTACAGGTTATAATCATGCGATTATAACAAAATCAAGGGAATTGAGACAACTTACTGAATTAGATGATGCATGGGATGAATTTGTATTTGAAGATGCAATGCAAAGCCACAAATTTAAGAGTATTTTGAGAGAAAAATTTGAAGGAATGTGTGAGCAAAATGGCATTTGAACGATTTTTAAAACTGATTAAACCACGATCGCATAGTTCCACGACTATGGTCATATGAGTCCGTGATTGTATAGGCATGGATCGTGGTCGTGGTAACTGAGACCAGACAACCTTGGTTCCTGCATTTCCTACTTAGTCCAAATATGCCAATTTCACATGTTTCTTTCTCAAATTCGATTAAAATGCCTCGTAGCACCATATTTTAAGGATTATGCATGCATAAAAGTTAAAAAAAATCTACTCTAGCATGCATAAATAAGAGGATATGTGCCATTGTTCATAGCATGATGGGTTTCCTCCCATCTAGCTCTTAGTTTAACATCGTAGAACGATGCCTCCACTCCTTCCTTCTATGTTTCCACTTAGAAGTTAGAATCTCCATCCCAGCTTTCATTCAATATGCAATGAGTGACAAAAGGATAAAAGATTCAAATTTTCCAAAATAAAACTTTGAAAATGTGAGGAAATGGCGAGCAAGCCTAGATCTTTCCATTTTGAAGACTTAAACCATTTATCCAAATTTACATATATCCACTGGAATGGCTCCAACGGTAAAAGTGTGTGCATCAATAGGCCATTGCTTGTACATCAAAAATTAAAATCCTTGGCCTTTGATAGATAGGGTTCTATGGACTCCGCGTCCCCATGATCCACCATTTTCCTAGGTAGATGGATCCTCATGAAATCCTTCAAGCACAATGCTGAGAAGTGGTTTGAATGAAGTTCAACCCCTAATTTCAAAATTATTTCCTCGAAAGCATCGTCACCCCGGAATGAGCTAGGGTCATCATAAGATATTTGCCTTGATTCTTCTTTATACTTTAGATCCATTCCTTTTATTTTGGATTATTTATCCTTATTTGATTTTGTAGATTGTGAAGTCACTGATGACTCTTCACTACCAACCTCATCATCATAGCTTGGTTTTTTTTCTTGATTAGCCTCCTCTTGGAAAATGGACATGGCTGTGGTGTTTGCAAGAATTATATCCTTGCCCAATTATTTTGCCTTGACATTTTACCTTTTAAACACCCCGTAGGATTGATGCAAGTCTTGTGTATTCTCCCCTATTGTCGTTACACCATCCAAAATGGTTTAAAGTATTTCTTCAATGCCATTGGGTCTAGTTTGTTGCTCTTCCTTCTTATTTGCATAAGACCTATCAATCACATAAAAAGAACTAGCAACTTGGTTAGTATAATGGTCGTAAGGGGCACTTGGACAATCACTCCAATGTCCATCTCGACCACTATATATAGAACACCTAAACTCCCTATAGGATTGAGATGGTGAATCCATCTCATTACAGGGAGCATAGTCACAATCTCTTTTGAAGTGTGGTACGTCATAATATGGACAAGGATAGTCAAGATAGGACTTCAAACTACCAATATCATATTGGTCGGAAGATGCCATAGAGAAAGGAAAAATAAAATTACAAGCTACCTACAAAAATAAAATCACAAACAAATATTTACAAGCTTGAATTCAAGCAAGTGACTAAAATTTCAAAGTAACTTAATATGCCAAATTATTCCCCGGCAACAGTGCTATTATTTATAATGCTTAACTTACACCTCAAATTATGTGCAAGGCGGTCATCGTTAATATACTTAACCAACTTTTTAATAAGGGTCAAACCCGCGAGGAACAATATGAGCGGAAATAAAGTTTATTCAAAATATTAGATACAAGATAAATTCAAACAAATGGTACAAAAAGATAAAATGGGGGAGATAGGATCCTACACTAGTATTTCTTGGTAGGTTTTACTAGTATAAATTCGAGGCTACGAATAATTAGTGTTTTAACAATTAAGCATAAATCTAGGGATTATCCACTACTAAGGGAGTGACATGTGGGTGTTAATCATTAACATCAATTTAGAAAATAAAATATTAGTAGGCTTGGTTAAAGATTTTGATTCTAGTATTTTAACAAAGGACCAAGCTTTCACGTATTTTTTTGAATACCAAATAGGTGTGTTCAACAATTTGTAACCACAACCTCATCTAAGCATCCCTATTTCTAGGATGATACCCATGGCATATTCAACCTCACAGTCACCCTTATGTCTAAGATAGTGAAAATTTAGCAAAGTACATAAATAATTGTTTATCTTTGCTTTGGTATCCACATCCCTCTTTTGAGAATGATATGGATTCCTAATGTTCACCCAAAACCCTTATTTCAAAGATGTCCTATGAACTTTCTAGATCTTGGAGCTTTCACTCATCAAACTAATGTGGGTATTTAGGTCTTTCACCGATCAAATCCCAACCAAAATAGCATAGAAATGTTAAAACCCATGAATATGAACTACCAAATGTATGTTAACAATAACAATCCGCACATACTTAAACCCCTATTCACATATAACCCCGAGAGGGAGATTTAGCTACACATAAGATAAATAAGAATATATATTCCCATTATCTCCATTAAAATAACTTTTTAAAGAACTAAGCGAATGTTACTTCAAACTTGGATCACCCACAATATCAATAATGGAAGTGAGCAAATCTTCAACTTAGAAGGTCTCCAATGTATTTTCACCCAAAATTTATACAATATTTTCTTCTCCAAAAAATGGAGGCTATGAAGTATAGATATAAAACCTAAAAGAATTGGGGAAGATGGAATTATTCTACATTAAGGGTTTGGGTTATTTTTTTCAATATGGGATCAGCACATGTAATTACTGATTTGCCCTAGCACGGATTTCCTCCACTCGGCCATGATCATGCAAGTCTAGCTATGATCGTAGATACGCAACCATGGTTAACATCAACGACCATAGTTTGAAGCCTTTTTACTGACCACCGCAATTGCGGTAGATAGACCACAACTGTGGTACCTGAGGCTCTGCTACTCCAAGTCTTCAGCATCACTTTTCTTGCTCTTTTTTTGATTATTTTACATTCCAATCCATATTTTTTTATCTCCTCAACTTTATGCCTACAAAGAGTAGATATTGGTGCATCTAACTACAAATTTGTCTCGTATATTCATTCTAAACAAGGTAATATACACGAATAATGAGTGTGAATGAGTGGTAAAAGCACCACTCATCACTCTATCCAATGAATCCTGAAGCAAATCATTACTACGAGGTTAAACCTCAGAATTCTCAAATCATCCAATCTGAGAACGACATCTCCTACCATGCAAATCCTTAAAAGGGGCTATCTCGATACTTGAATAATAACATTTGTTACATACGAACTCTACCAAGGCTATAAGTGTTCCTCCTACTAGCCTCCAAAATCTATAAGAAAGGCTCAGACCATATCCTCAAGCACCTGAATAATCCGATCGTATTATCCATTAGTCTGCGAATAAAAGGTTGTACTAAGATCTATCTACATACCAAAATACTCCTAAAAATCTCTTCAAAAACTAGAAGTGAATATGGATTCGTAGTCTAAAATAATAGATATGGGGACACCATGTATAAGACTATCTCATGCATATAGATACAAGTTATTCTCTCAGCACTGAAGGAACTCGTGCTTTTGGTATTTCTATCTACTTTTAACTCATGCTTTCATGTGATAGTTGAAAATGCCTCCTCGTTAAGCTAATACCCGCATAAATAATAACCAGCCACCTCAGCCTGCTGATTCTTTAAATAAGAATGTGTCACATACAGAGTTTTGGGCTACCTTTTAGGCACTAACCCAAGTTGTGATAGCTAAGATTTAGGGCAACCATCAAGCTACAGTTAAACCTCAGTAGGATAGGGACTTAGCCGTAGCCAAAATTTGAGATTTTATGAGAAAGAACCCTCCAGAGTTCTTTGGGTCGAAGGAAGGTGAGGACCCATAATTGTAACCTTATGAGGTAAAGAAGATCACTCAAATTATGTATATTTCTGAAGAGGTGTATGTAGAATTGGCATCCTATAGGCTGAAGGATATTGCTATGACTGGGTAGTGATATGGAAGAAGAGTAGATGAGAGAATGAAGCTCCTATGACTTGGTACTATACCAGGATGCGTTTCTAAATAAGTTCTTCCCATGTGAGATGAGGGATGCTAAGTTAGAAAAATTCACAAACCTGAGGTAGGGCTCACTGACAGTGAAAAAGTATTGCCTCAAGTTCAACCAGTTGTCTAAGTATGCCCCTGATTAGATGGTTTAACCTAGGTTAGGCATGAGTAAGTTCGTGACTGGAGTGTCTAGATTGGTGGTCAAAAAGTGTAGGACTGCCATTCTTATTAGAGACATGGATCTTGCTAAATTGATGATGCAGGCTCACCGTATTAAGGCAGAGAAGTTAAAGGAAAGTGAGAGGGGAAATAAGAAGGCTAAAATAGGGTAGTTTGATTATGATTGTAATAGGTTTGGAGGAGGAAATCATTCATAGTTTCAGAATTATTCATCCATGCCAACACCATCTTCAGATAGTGCTCTCGCTCCTGGAGGTAGACAGGAGCAGTGGGGTAAGTCTTCTATAGCTAGATCTCATAATAGTGTAAGTGGGAGACCTTATTACCCTCCTTATGCTAAGTGTGGTAGGAATCATCTCGGGGAGTGCTTTGCTGGACAGAAGGGTTGTTTTGGTTGTGGTTAGTCAGGTCACTAAATTAAAGATTACCCACATGCACAGCAGGAAAATAGAGATGTTCATCCCTAGACTCAGGCTGCTAGTGCACCAGCTCCTTTAGGTAACCCAATTCCTCCTCAGGGCACATCATCCAGTACCTGTGGCGGTCACCACTAGAATTGGTTCTATTCTTTACCATCCTACTAGGAGCAGAAAGATTCACCAGATGTGGTTACAATTATGCTTCGTGTCTTTCATCTTGATGTTTATGTGTTGTTAGACCATGGGTCAAGTTTCTCTTATGTGACCCCATTAGTTCCAGTAAATTTTGAGATAAGTTCTAAAAAGATCCCTGAGCCTTTCTTGGTTTCTACTCCAGCAGGTGAGTCAGTTGTAGCTAAACCGATTTATAGAAAGTATTCTCTATAAAGTCATGTTAGCAGACTTAATAGGGTTAGATATGGTTGAATTTGATCTCATTATTGGTATGGATTAGCTCCATACCTATTATGGCTCTATAGATGTTGTACCCGTGTTATGAAGTTTCTGTTCCCAGATGAGCCAGTCTTTAAGTAATCAGGTAATTCAGTGACTCCCTAAATCCATTTCATTTGACATCTAAAAGCTAGAAAGTTAATTTCCAAAGGATATATCTATCATCTCGTTTGATTTAAGGACACTAACTCTGAAACTCCAACTATTTAGTCTGTTAGTGTATTTAATGAGTTTTCTGATGTCTTTCTCGAAGATCTCCCAAGGGTACCTCCCGATAGAGAGATAAAATTTAGAGTCGACCTTCTTCCCGATACTCAGCCTATTTCTATCTATACAAATTATATGGCTTCCACTGAGCTTAAGGAGTTGAAAGAGTAACTCAAAGATGTACTAGATAAAGGTTTCATAAGGCCTAGTATTTCTCTAAGGGACTCTCCCATCCTATTCGTGCGAAAGAAAATGGTTCTTTGCATATGTGCATTGACTGTTGCTAGTTGAATAAAGTTATTATCAAAAATAAATATTGTCTTTCTAGAATTAATGACTTATTGGACCAACTTAAAGGTGCGAGTTATTTCTCAAAGATAGACCTTAACCCATTATTGCCATTCTAGTTATGTCCTTCGGGATAACCAATGCCCCAGCAGCCTTCACGGACTTGATGTACAGAGTGTTCAAACAATATTTGGACATATTTGTCATATTCTTTATCGATGATAATCTTGTCTACTCTAGTAGTAAGGATGATTATGCAGACAATCTTAGAATTATGTTACAAAATTTTATAGATCAAAAATTGTTTTCCAAATTTAGTAAGTGTGAATTTTGGCTAAGACAGTAGCCTTTCTCAGTCATATTGTTTCCGCTGATGGCATTAAAGTGGATTCCCAAAATATAGAAGACAAAAAAAATTGGCCTAGACCTATCTATCCATCAGACATTAGGAGTTGCATGGGTTTTGTAAGTTATTACAAATATTTGATTAAGGGTTTCTCGTTTATGGTGTCTCCTATGTCTAGGTTGACCCAAAATAAAGTTACGTTTTAGTGGTTAAATTCTTGTGAGAATAGTTTTCAAGAGTTGAAGACTCAACTCGCTTTAGCCTCAGTCCTAGCATTACCCGATGATACGGATGGTTTTGTGATGTATTGCGATATCTTCAGAGTTGGTTTGAGTTGTATGTTGATATAGAGAGGTAAGGTCATAGTCTACACCTCTAGATAACTTAAGCCTCATGAAAAAAATTACTCAATACATGATCTTGAATTAGCTACTATGATGTTTACTTTGAAAATCTGGAGACACTACCTCTATAGTGTGCATGTTGATGTATTCAAAGATCACCAAAGCTTGCAGCACGTGTTTACTCAGAGGGAATTGAATCTCCTCTAGAGAAGGTGGTTAGAGTTGTTGAAAATTATGATATTAGTGTGTTGTATCATCTAGGAAAGGCTAATGTAGTGGCAGACACCCTTAGTAGATTGTCTATGGGCAGTTTTGCTCATGTGGAGAATGATATGAAAGAATTAGCTCGAGAAGTTCACCGTATGGGTTGATTCAACTGAGGAGAATGTTTGGGTTCAAAGTAGTTCTAAATCTTCCCTAGTTTCGAAAGTGAAGAAGAAGCAAAACATGGATCCTAGTTTTGTCAGACTAAAGGCGTCGATTAAAGACCAAAATACAGAGGTTTTCTCCTAATGAGAGATGAGGTGTTGATATACCAAAGTAGATTGTGTGTGTCTTGTGTTGATGATTTCAGGCAGTGGATCATGGCGGAAGTGCATGGTTCATGTTATTCTACTCATATAGGTGCTACAAAGATGTAACGTGACTTGCCAAAAATCTATTGGTGGAGTGGTATGAAGAGAGATATAGCAGAGTTTGTAGCCAAGTGTGCAACTTCTCAACAGGTTAAGGTAGAGCACTAAAGACTTGGTGGTACGTTGCAAGAGTTTGGTATCCTCACTTGGAAGTAGGAAGAGGTGAATATGGATTTTGTGAATGGTTTACCCCATTTGCATCTTCATTATGATTCTATTTGGGTTATTCAAGATAGATTGACTAATTCAATACATTTCTTTCCAGCTTTTACATCCTATATAGCTGAATATTATGCTAAGTTGTATATCTGTGAGATGGTTAGATTGCATGGAGTCCCTTTGTCCATCATCTCAAATAGGTATACTCAGTTTACCTCTCAGTTCTGGAGAGCTTTTTAGAAGGGTATTGATACCCAAGTTTATCTTAGTTGAACTTTTCATCTGCAGACAGATGGTCAGGCAAAGAGGACTATCCAGACCTTACAGGATATGTTAAGAGCTTGTGTTCTTGATTTTAAAGGTAGTTGGGATGAGCATTTTCCATTGATTGAGTTTACCTATAATAATAGTTATCATGCTAGTATTCAGATGGCTCCTTTTGAGGCTCTCTATGGGCAGAGGTGTAGATCACTGGTTGGTTGGTTTAAAGTTGGTGAGGCCACTTTGATTCGGCCAGAGATGGTGTTTGAATCCATGGAGAAAGTTCAGTTAATTAAAGAGAGATTGAAACCAGCCCAGAGTCTATAGAAATCCTTGCATACGTTATAAGAATAGATCTTTAGTTTAAGGTTGATGATCTTGTGTATTTGAAAGCTTCACCCCTGAAAGAGGTGAAGAGATTTGGCAAGAAGGGGAAACTTAGTCCTCGTTATATAGGTCCCTTCCATATTTTCATTCGTGTTAGGAAGACAATGTACGAGCTTGACCTACCTGCAGATTTATCCTCAGTTCATCCAGTATTCCATGTGTCTTTGTTGAAGAAGTTCATGGATGTTTCAACTATTGTAGTTCCTCTAGAAAATACAGATATTCAGAATACCCTTTCATATGAAGAACTCCCAGTAGAGATTCTTGTTCCTAAGATCCGTAGACTAAGGAACAAAGAAGTTCCCTTGGTCAAAGTTTTGTAACAAAATCAGTCATTTGAGGGCACTACTTGGGAAGCAGAAGCAGATATGCGTACCAACTATCCTCATCTCTTCTCCACAAACTCAAATTCAGCTGAAGGTAATATTTTTCCTTCATCAGTATTTTCTCATTCTCAGATTCAGCTATATAGTTATTTTCATGAGAATTCATGCACTTATAGATTAGGTCAGTAGTTCATTATATTTGAGATTTAGACATTCAGTTTATTTTAGTTGTGCATGATAACTTATAGATTTAGATCCCTCAGTATTTTCAGCTTAATTAGCCACATTCGAGGACGAATGTTCCCAAAGGGGAGATATTGTAATACCTTATACTCTTCTTAGCTTTAATTCATTCTTAGAATGCTAAGGAATAGCTTCCAAAATAGATAGTATGTAATTCGTGTGGAATTCTTTAGATTTAGACTTTCCACTGAATGGGAAATTGGATATGCTTTCCATCGATACCAAATTCTCCTAATTCTGACACTTGGTGAATGAGTTAAGACGTTTTTAAGTTGACAGTGTGCCACTTGGGCAATCACGGCATCGTGGGGATGGTTAAATTAATAATTGTCATTTTCCAGTGGACCTTCGCAAAATTGGTGCATTGCAGAGAGGTCGATTTCCCATTTGTCGATTTCTAGTAGTCCAATTCTATAGTGGCACGTCACATCGAAGGCCAAATTGGAATTACTATAATGCACCACATTGGTGGTGTATCGCGTTGAAGTTCCAGGTCCTAATTGTCAAAATCCACTATGACAATGCAATAGCTCCGCATCGTAGAGGGCAACAATTTTCCGATCGTCAAATTCCAGTAAACCATCACGATAGTGGCATATCACGGTGGCCCATTAAATCAGGACTTTGTTACATTTTTCCGGCTTTATTTAGGAGTTCAAAGAAGGTATTTTGGACTTTTTCCAAGCTCCCAATCCATCCAAAACACAAGATTTTTCATATTCAAAGCACTTGGTGCTCATTATTCATCATTCTCTTCAAAACAAAAACCCTAAAACTCCAAAGCTCCTTCTCCAAGAAATCTAAATTCTCCAAGATTCTCCAAGAAAGCTTAAAATTTAGGATTCCCAAGACAAGATAATCAAGAACCCATCATTAAGAACTCAATAGGAATCCAAAATTCAAGGTTTCTTCATTGAATCATCCAACAAGGTATGTGGGGTTATGAACAAGGATACTCCTTTCATCATTTTATCCAAAATTTGTTTTAAATTACAAATTTATTTGATTTTTCATGAATTTGAAATTAGCGTTCATACCCATGTTTCCATTTACAAGATTATGAGATTTCAAGAGCATTATAAGTTGAATTGCATGTCTATTTTCATATTTACATGCTTATTGCAGTAATTTCCTGATTTTGAGATGAATTTTCATTGTTTTGATTATCAAGCATGATTATTATGATGCTTCTACATGAGTTTGATATATGGATTGTTAAGCCCCAAGTTTATATGTTGAGATTTTAAGAAAGATGATGCTTTAAGCATCCTATGAGTTGATTATTTCAGATTTTCTATAAAGTTTTGATATTTTGATCCTCATATTTGTTTTAGAATCTACTTTATTGATTTATTTATAGATTACAGAAACCAAAATAGCATTATTTACAGATTAATTCAAATAAATGCATAACTGGTTATATAATAATCCCTTATGCTAGTTTTAAAGTGGATTTCTAACAAGGTGAGCGTAGTAAATTAAATAGAGTTGTATTTAGCACCGAGTTGGGTATGATTCCAAGGTCTCATACCCCAGAACTATGTGCCACCATAGATTTGAGATTAAGGGGCCCATAGTGGGCTGAGATAGTGATCACTTAAGCTGAGGTTATACTCCCTGGAAAGAGTATGACACCTCTCCCCAACGTGAGGTTTCTTCCATAAGAGGATAAGAAGTTGGACTCCATGTATCTCTCATGGTTTGTGTCGGTTAAGAGAACCTCCCTTGTAGAATTGTTTTTCCCTAAAAGTTTAAAACTTTAACAACAATAATTTTAAGATAAAGTATTCTCCTTAATAGTAAAAGAAGAACAAAAAATCTTTTAGAGAACTAAGTGTAATGGCTCACAAGTTTTACTCAGATTATACCTTACAGAAAAGATAATAGCTACAGATTTCATATTTTAGATTTCAATTCAATAGTGAGACCTTCTACACTTAGACAAATGATTTAAAGAGAGAATACAAGTATAACTTTTAGAACTAAATGTCATGGCTTATGTAAGTCATTTACATTTAGCATGCATTATTTTATTAATGGTGATGTAATACCCCAAAGTTTTCTAACTAAATTTTTGACCCAAGAATGTTAAGTATTATCTTTTCAATTGAATGATGTTTATTCCATGAGGAATTTTCAATATTTTCACTTTTTGTCATGTGGGAAATTTAATAAGCTTTCCATTGATATAAAATTTACCTAAACCCGATAACCGGGTAAGAATTTATGAGATTTCAAGTTCCCATCGTAAAACAGCGCCATATTAGTCAGTGGCCTGCTGCGCCACAGGATAAAATGGCAATTGTCAAATTCTAGTAGAGGTCTGCGATAGTGGAACCTCGCGCTAAAATTTTAAGTAGCAAATAAAGTGGCAACGTAATGGCTCCGCGTCGCGCCATCCCTCAATTTCCCAGTTGTCGAATTCCAGTGACACGGCGTGATAGGGCTGTGTCGCGCCAGTGGTCCAATGGGGGAAATTTTTATTGAAATTAAAATACGTATCCAGGGTTAAAAGGGTAAATTTCTCACCCCTATTTAAGCTCTTTAACATAAGATTCAGCTATTTGGAACCCAAAATAAACTAGTTTCTCTCAATTTTCTCTCAATAACAAGCTAGGGTTTCAATTGGGGATTCAATTTCAAGAAAGTCTCTCCATCAATCTTTGCTAAATCAAGAACTAAGGTATGTCAAGTGTTGATTCATAGGTCTCTTTCACCCATCAAGCTCAAGAATTTCTTCCCAAAATCCATGATTTGTATATTTATGAAAGTTCATGATTGGATTAAATTAAAATTCATGTTCATGATGTTGTGTGGTATTGATTCATGTTTTAAATTACATATTTCAATGCTTGGCCCTAGTGTATGAAGAATTGCATAAAAATCATGATAAACCCCATTCAAATTACAAGTTGATTGATGTATTCATGATTAATATATGTATTGACGATGGTATAATCAAAACATACTCCCCATGTGTTTGATTAAATGCCTATGTGAAAAAAAAGTGTCATAATATTATGATAATATGAAATCCCCCTTTATGTACAAGTTTATGCATGTTACATGTTTGATAAAATTCCTTAATAATTGAATTATGAATTGTTATGTGGGTCATTTTTTCAAGAAAGTCATGCTTTGTTACTTTCTTTCCATTGAATCCTGGGGTTACTTGTACTTGAAAATTTGGTTGTGTGCCTAGAGCCAGTGTTATGTTTTCTGGATATCCTCAGACAAGCCATGATCTGTAGAACTCAATCAGTGATATGAGTCAGGAATGCTCAGTAATACAGTAATCTCAGTACTGTTCCGTCAGTCAATGGAACTCAGTTAATTTAGTACAATTTAGTTTAGTAATCAATGATCAGTGTCTACTCAGATAGGAGAAGGAATTAGCACTGAGTAAACCCAAGGATGGGAACACACACTGTCAGATGAGGGTGTTATTCTTAGAAGTCATCCTTGTGTTCTAGAACTATGTAGTTAGCATTGGTTAAGACATCAACACTGTTAGATGAGGTTTGTTGAGGTGGAAAAGCACTGTCAGAAGAGGGATCCACCGTTCTTTTTTAGGGACACTATCAGATGACTGTCACTCACAGCTTGTCCTAACCAGTGGCGTGGTATTGACCCCCTTCCTATTGGGTTTACAGATTGGACCCCAACTCAGCCATAATGTCATATTAGGGGAATGTCGTTAGATAACTACTTTCCATAGTTTTGGTTACAAAATTAGAACTTTCAAATATAGTCATTCAGTCTTACTAATAGAACTCCGATAGTCCTACAAAATTCAAGACTGTCAGATACAGTTAACTTAGATAAAGTACAGAACTCAGCTAGTTCCATTAGATTTAGGAATGTCAGATATAATCACTTATGTCATCAGTTATATCAATCATCAGAATTTAGTTATCAGTCAAGTTAGTTATCAGTAAATTCAATTTATAATGATCTCAAATATAGTTACTACGTATTCATGCATGTATTCTCACGTTCATATTAGTTAGTTAGCCAGTATTGTTCAAGTATATAAACCTCATGCATTCATACTACCTTCCATGCATACCAGTACATTCAAAGTATTGACGCATTTTTGCTATGGTATCTTATACCATAGGTTCAGAAGCACGAGCTAGACCCTCAGTAACATCCTAGTCTTCGCAGTCAGAGTTAGAAGTGAGTCCTTATATTTAGAAGATATTATCATTCTTTATCATCTCATTAATTATTTTATTTGTTTCAGTTTGATGGGGACATGTCCCATCATCTCCTTATTTAGAAAGTTATGTTTTAAAGGCTTTTAAGACTACAGTATGTTTAGACAGTTTTGTTTTAGGTATTTATACCCCATCCTGGATGTTATGTCCTATAGTGATTTATCAATTTTGAACCTTATGGCCTTTCAGTTCATATTTCCGCATTTACACAGTATATCATGCAGTATACAGGTACAGATATCAGTCATGGGTTAGCTTGTGTCCTTTAGGGTCATGAGAACCATGTAGCATTCCGGGTACCAGATTTGAGGTGTTACAAACATGGTATCAGAGCTAGGTTTAATAGAGTCCAAGGAAGTCTGAAAGTCGCATCTTGTAAAGTCTTGTGCATGGGTGTGTTATGCACCACATTTACGTGCAGTAGGCTATAAGAAGTTTTAGAAACAGTTTCCCTTCTTTCAGTATTCATGTCGTGCTAGAGAACATAATCTTAAGTCAATCTCGCAGTCTAATCTTTTTCTCCCTTTCTTCTATAGAACATGACTCTTAAAAGAAGAAATGGGAATTAGTCAGCCCCTCAGCCCGAAGAACCTTTGGGTGAACATGTTTCTCATGTAGAGTTCAGAGTTGTATTCACTACTCTTACTCAGTCAGTTGCTGCTCCGAATGAACAAACAGTCGTCGTTTCGGCCAATCCACTGGCCAATTCAGCTGTAGCCATGATTCGACACTTCACTAGAATGAATCCTACATCCTTTCTCGGGTATAAGTCAGATGATAACCCTCAGGAATTCATCAATCAGGTTCAGAAGGTTATAGACATTACGGGGGTGTCAGCTGTTGAGAGTGCAGAGCTAGCTGCATATCAGTTGTAGGATATTGCTCATACTTGGTACAAATAGTAGAAATAAGAAAGGTTAGTTGATGTTGGGCCTATTGAGTAGGAGGAGTTTTTCACCACATTCTTAGAGAGGTTCTTTGATAACGCTCAATCTACAGCTCTCGTGGGAGTGTAAAGCGGTCGTTAGCAAATATAGAACCCAACCTGGGTTGGGTATCGATCCCACAGAGAATAGCTTGGCCAACAAGCAAGAGAAATTACTAGACTTTTAGTGCAAGTCTCGTAGGAAAGGGGGGATTGTAGTATGTAACCAAAACAAGAATGTAAGAACTGAAAATAGCAAAATAAAGAGAGATTGTCACGTGTGTTGTAAACAATGAGAATTGAGGCGTTGGGGTTATGTCCACCTTCTGAGGTATACGTCTCTATTGGCTATGAGTGTGTAGAGTCTTGACATGTAATTGCTTATAGAGAATTGTAGTCGATGGTAAATCCAAGCGTCTCTCGACCTAAACAAGGACTATTTCACTTTAACTCTCTCGAGCTTAAAGCGTGACTAACGGTACGAATTCTCCAAGAAGTTAGTCCAGGTACGGCACTAGCTTTTTAATAGGAAAGGGTGTCCTACTACCTTGACATTATCTCTTTTCCAGACAAATAACTTTTCTCTCGAACAAGTCAGATGTTAGACTGGCGTTGGTCTATGCGTCTTCTTTTCTAGACAAATAACCTTTCTCTCGAACAGGTTAGATGTTAGAATGGCGTGTTCTTGTGTTTGAACCGCAAAGAATGTAGATTTAAGATGAAGAGAATAATGATATAAGCAATATACTTGTCTTGAACTCACAAACTCATAGCTATAGATAGTAACTCATTCGGCTTCCATAACCCCAACTAAGAGATTTAGTTACCCATGAATGCGAAGGATATCACGTTTTGCATGGTGGATGGCGTGAATAGTAGGTGTTTGGCGTGTGGTTTTAGTGATTCCGTAGCAAGTAACGATTCTCTTGTTGTGGAATTTAAGAGTAGAAGAATGAAGAATTGAGAATGGGTTGTAGGAAGATGTCTTAATTGTAAGGAGATGAATGAATTGTCAGAATGTCTCCCCCCCTTTTTTCTCTTTAAAATCTCTAACATGATAGGGTATTTATAATACTCCTATCCTACTCCTACTAAACTAATAAAATAAATAACCAAATCCTAATATACTAATGAAATCCTTGACCCAATTGTACTAGGGTAAGGTTACAAAATTATAATCCAAATAGAATGATGAAACACATAACCTAATTGCACTAGGTTAATGTATTATGGCAAAAATCCAGCTTTGTGTCTGTAAGTCCCAAAGTCTTCAGAAATGCTGTTTTAGCCCGGGACAGATTTTCCATGCAGCAGATTTAGTCCTTTATGCGTCCAGCTCCTTTCCATCTCGTTTGTGAGCTTTCTTTTGCGTCAAGTAAGCCATAAATTGCTGTATTTTGCATCATTTATACCTGAAACTTTCCTAATCACATTTGTTAGCTCATTTACAGGAAAAAGGACTAAAAGTGTACGAAATAGATAATTAGTTCTCGAAACTAGGCTAAAATATGGGCAAAATATATTGATATAGGCGCGTAATTTCGCCTATCATCATTCTTTCCCGTAGAGCTGAGAGAAGCTGAGGTGTTAGAATTTATCAACCTTAAGAAGGGCAACATGACGGTGAAAGAGTTTCTCTTAAGTTTACTCAATTGGCCAGATATGCCCCTTATGTGGTTGCAGATAGCAGGGCCAAGATGAGTAAGTTTGTTTCTGGGGTGAATGATAGTGTGATCAATGAGTGTAGGTATACGATGTTGAATAGTGACATGACTTTTCCAGGCTTATGAATCTTGCTTAGCAGATAGAAGAACAAAAGATTTATAAGAGGGAGAAGCAGAATAAAAGAGCAAAGATGGGTAGTTTTAACTTTGCTCAGCCTAAATTAGAAGGAGAAAAGCGTTCTCAGTTTCTTTCTAAGCCGTTAGTTCCAGCTCCTTCGTCAGCTAGTGCTCCATCTCTTAAATAGGGATGGTAATAAAGATAGGGTACCAGGCTCTAAATCTTAGGGCAGTGTCAGCAATAATCAAACTAATTTGTTTTTTCAGATTTGTGGTAAGAACTACAAGGGTGCTTGTAGAGTTTGTTGCGATGTCTATTTCGGATGTGGCAAGTTAGGCAACGGAGTCAGAGATTGTCCCCTATTAGGTTATCAGGTTCAACAGAATAGTTCTTCAACTCAGTTCGGTCACCCAACTCAGCAAGGTGCCACTTCCAGTGCTAGTAGTGGGAAACTCCTAAATAGACTCTATGATCTCTAGTCCCGGCAAGATCAGGAAAATTTTCCTGATGTGGTTACTGGTACGTTACATATCTTTCATGTACATGTTTACGCTTTGCTAGATCTAGGAGCTTCTTTGCCTTTTGTTACTCTGTATATAGCAGTTGATTTTGCAGCCAGTTCGAAAATTCTTGTAGAGCCCTTCACAGTCTCTACCACAGTGGGTAAAACCATCACAGCCCGGTGGGTATACAGGAACTGCCCGATTATGATATTTCAGAAAGTCACTTCAGCAAACTTGGTTGAATTAGAGATGACTAATTTTGATCTCATTCTCGGTATGGATTGGCTTCATTCCTGCTATGCCACAGTTGACTACAGAAACAAAATAGTCCAATTTTAGTTTCCGAATAAACCTTTCCTAGAGTGGAAGGGTAGTGTATCCGCTTTCAGAGGTCAACTTGTTTCCTTACTTTACGCATGGAAAATGATATCTATAGGATGTGCCTATCATCTTGTTAGAGTTAAGGACACTAGTTCTAAAACTCCCAGTCGTGAATGAATATTCAGATGTCTTCTCCAAAGATCTTCCAGGTATTCCTCCCAAAAAAAGAAATAGACTTTGCCATCGCTCTTCTTCCAGATACTCAGCCTAGATCTATTCTGCCATACAGAATGGCACTTGTAGAACTCAGAGAACTGAAATAATAGTTGAACGATCTCTTAGATAAGGGATTCATCAGACCTAGTGTGCCCCGCAGGGTGGACCAGTCTTATTCGTGCGAAAGAAAGATAGTTCTCTTAGAATGTGCATAGACTATCGTCAACTCAATAAAGTCATGATCAAGAACAAGTATCTACTTCCCAGAATCGATGACTTGTTTAACCAATTTCAGGGTGCCAGTTATTTCTCTAAGATAGACCTCAGATCCGGCTATCATAAGCTCAGAGTCAGAGAATCTGACATTCCAAAAACACCCTTCTGTACTCGGTATGATCACTACGAATTCCTAGTCATGTCCTTTGGTCTTACCAATTCCCCAACAACTTTCATAGACTTGATCAATTGTGTGTTCAAGCAGTACTTGGACATGTTCGTCATAGTCTTTATAGATGATATTCTGGTCTATTCCCACAGTGACGGTGATTATGCAGACTATCTCAAAATTATACTTTATACTCTCAAAGATCACCAGTTGTTCACAAAATTTAGTAAGTGTAAATTTTAGCTAAGGTTAGTAGTATTCCTTGGCTATATCGTTTCAACTGATGGCATTAAAGTAGAAACTCAAAAGACCTAAGCAGTAAGAAACTGGCCTAGACGTGTCTCTCCATCAGATATCAGGAGTTTCTTGGGTTTGGCTGGCTATTACAGGTGGTTTTTTGAGGGATTTAATTCTATTGCATCCCCTATGTCCAGATTGACTAAGAACAAAGTCAAGTTTCAGTGGTCAGATCCTTGCGAGAAGAGTTTTCAGAAGTTGAAAACTCAACTTACCTCAGCTCCAATCCTAGCTCTTCTAGATGGTTCAGATCATTTTGTAGTGTATTGTGATGCATCCAGAGTAGGTTTGGGTTTTTTCCTCATGCAGTATGGTAAGGTCATAGCCTACACCTCCAGACAACTTAAACCCCATGAGAAGAATTATCCTACTCATGATCTTGAGTTAGCAGTCATAGTATTTGCCTTAAAATTTGGAGGTATTATTTATACGGAGTTCATGTAGATGTGTTCACAGAGAATAAGAGCCTTCCGTATGTTTTTTCTTAGAAAGATCTCAATCTTAGTCAGAGAAGGTGGTTAGAGCTCTTGAAAGATTATGACATGAGTGTCCTTTATTATCTGGGCAAGGCCAATATAGTGGCTAATACTCTCAGTACACTGTCTATGGATAGTATTGCTGATGTTGAGGACTGTAAGAAGAAACTAGCTCAAAAAGTCCATTAGCTTACCTGACTAGGCGTTCGTTTAGTCTATATAAACAGGGGTGATATATGGGTTTAGAGTAGTTCAGAATCAACTCTAGTCTCCTAGGTGAAAGAAAATCAAGATAGAGATCCCAGTTTAGTCAAGTTGAAAGAGTCAGTTAAAGATTAGAAAGTGGAGGTTTTCTCCCAAGTGGGAGATGGTGTTCTACATTATCAGGGTTGTCTGTGAGTTCCAGCTGTTGATGAATTAAGGCAGAGAATTCTTCTAGAAGCGCATGGTGCGCGGTTCTCTATTTATCAAGGGGCCACGAAGATGTAACGAAACTTATGGGAGACCTATTGGTGGAGTGGGATGAAGAGGGATATTGTAGAGTTTGTGGCTAAGTGCCCAATATGTTAGTAGTTTAAGATAAAGCATTAAAAGCCTAGAGGACTTATGCAGGATTTCATTATTCCTACTTGGAAGTGGGAAGCAGTGAACTTGGAGTTCATGATGGGTTTGCCTCTAACTCATCATCAGCATGATTTAGTGTGGGTTGTTGTAGATAGGATGACCAAGTCAACTCATTTTCTCCTAGTTCATACCTCTTATTCAGCCAAGGATTATGCCAAACTCTATATCAGAGAGTTGGTCAGATTGCACGATTTTCCGTTATCCATTATCTCAGATAGAGGTACCAGTTTACCTCTCATTTCTAGAAAGCATTCCAAAAGGGTCTTGGTACTCAAATCCATCTTAGTATAGCCTTTCATCCTCAGATAGATGGTCAAGAAGAAAGGACCATTTAGACCCTAGAATATATGTTAAGGGCGTGTGCAATTGATTTTAAGGGTAGTTGGGATGACCACTTTACTTTGATTGAGTTTGCATACAACAATAGTTATCATTCTAGTATTCGGATGGCTCCATGCGAAGCTCCCTATGGTAGGAGGTGTAGATCTCCAATCGGTTGGTTTGAATTTAGTGAGGCCTTAGTTACAGGGCCTGACTTAGTATTACGTTGCCTTAGAGAAAGTCCTGTTGATCAGAGAAAGACTCCGGGCTACTCAGAGCCGATAGAAGTCTTATGCAGATGTTTGTCGAAAGGATATCGAGTTTGATATTAGTGACTATGTCTATCTAAATATCTCTCCCATGAAGGAAGTGAAGATGTTCGGTAAGAAGGGAAAGCTCAGTCCCCAATATGTCGGTCCCTTCAAAATTCTCAGTCGCTTCGGCAAGGTAGCTAATGAGCTCAAACTGCCTTCAAATATAGCCTTAGTTCATCCAGTCTTCCATGTATCTTTTCTCAAGAAGTGCATAGGTGACCCAACGGTTGTATTCCCTAATCAGAGTAAAAGATATTCAGAACAACCTCTCTTATGAAGAGATTCCAGTCAAAATTCTGGACTATCAGACTTGTAGACTGAGGAACAAAGAAGTCTCTCTTGTCAGAGTTCTTTGGTGGAATCAGTCCATTGAGAGAGATACTTGGGAAGCAGAAGTAGACATGCATACTAAGTATCTTCACCTCTTCTCTGCTAACTCAGATCTAGCTCAAGGTAGCAGTTCTCCTTAAGGGTTTCAGTTTTCATGTCCAGATTTAAGTTAAAACTTGATATTAGTCTTATGCTCAGGATTCTATTTTTTAAACTGGGTACTAAGTACCATTACATATTAAATTATATGTTCATTCATCATATTAGTCATGTATTCATGCATCAGACATGCATTCTCCTTGTGAGAAGACTCGGTTATTGAAATTCTCAGTCATTTAATCAGTTTCATCATGTATTTATGTATCAGATATGTGTGTCTTATCAGTACTCTCTGTCATGCATTCATGTATCATCTAAGTTATGAAATCATGCATAAGATATGCATGCTCAGTATGAACCTCTTAAATGTCAGTTATGTCAATCATGTTTCATTGTTTGTATTCAGTGTGTACTTTGGCTTATTAATACTCCAAAGTTTCCTAACTAAATTTTTGACCCAAGAATGTCAAGAATTATATTATAAATTTAATGAAGTTTATTCTAGGATGAATTTTCAAGATTTGCACTTTTGGTCATGTCGAAAATTCAATAAGCTTTCCATTGAAAAAAAATTCACCTAAATTTTATAATCGGGTAAGAAGTTATGACTATTTCAAGTTCCCATCGTAAAACAATGCCATATTAGTAAGTAGCGCGCCGCGACACAAGAGAAAATGGCAATTGTGAAATTCTAATAGGGTCCGCAATAGTGGCGTGTCACACCAAACTTCCAAGTCAAAAATAAAGTGGCAATGCGATGGCTCCACATCCCGCCATTCCTTAATTTCTCAGTTGTCAAATTCCAGTGACACGATGCGATGTACCACATCTCACCAAGGGTCCAATTAGGTAAAATTTCACTAAAATTAAAAGACGCATCCAGGGTTAAAAAGTATCAATTTTCCACCCCTATTTAATCCCTTTAACACGAGATTCAGCTATTTGGAACCCAAAATAAACTAGTTTCTCTCAATTTTCTATCAGGAACAAGCTACGATTTCAATTGGGGATTTAATTTCAAGAAAGTATCTCCATCAATCTTCGCTAAATCAAGAACTAAGGTATGTCATGAGTTGATTCATGGTTCTCTTTCCCCCATGAATCTCAAGAATCTCTTTCCAAAATCTATGATTTATATATTTATGAATGTTCATGATTGGATTAAATTGAAATTCATGTTCATGATGTTGTGTGGTGTTGATTCATGTTATAAATTACATATTTCAAAGATTGACCCTAGTATATGAAGAATTGAATAAAAATCATGATAAGCCCTTTCAAATTAAAAGTTGATTGATGTATTCATGATTATTAGATGTGTTGATGATGGTATAACCAAAGCATGCTCCCCATGTGTTTGGTTAAATACCTATAAGTACCATACTAGTATGGTAATATGAAATCCCCCTTTATGTACAAGTTTATGCATGTCACATGTTTGATGAAATGCCTCAACAATTGAATTATGAATTATGATGTGGGTCATGTATTCAAGAAAGTCATGCTTTGTCAGTTTCTTTCAATCGAGTCCTAGGGGTACTTGTACCCGACAATTTAGTTGTGTAACTAGAGCCAGTATTATGTTTTCACGATATCCTCAATCAAGCCATGATCCATAAAACTTAGTTAGTCATATGACTTAGGAAAGCTCAGTAATACAGTAATCTTAGTACTATTCCATCAGTTAACAGAACTCGGTTAATTCAGTGCAGTTCATTTCCGTAATCTTTGACAAGTTTTTATACAGATGGGAGTAGGAATTAGCACCGAGTGAACCCAAGGATGGGAACACACACTGTTAGATAAGGGTCTAATTCTTAGAAGTCCTCCTTGCATTCCAGAACTATGTAGACAGCATAGTTTGAGACATCCACACTGTCAGATAAGGGTTGTTGAAGTGGATAAGCACTTTCAGATGAGGTCCCCACTGTTCTCTTTTTGGGAAACTATCATATGAGGGTCACTCATAGCTTGTCCTTACCAGTGATGCGGTATTGACACCCTTCTAATTAGGGTTATAGACTAGACCCCAACTCAGCCGTAATGGCGTATTAGGGGCATGTCGGTTAGATGACTACTTCCTACAGTTTTGGTTATAGAATAAGGACTATCAGATACAATCATTCAGTCTTAATAATAGAACTCGGATAGTCCTATAAAATTTATGACCTTCAGATATATTCAACTCAGATACAGTACAAAACTCAGTTAGATCCATCAGATTTAGGACTGTCAGATATAGTCACTCATGTTATCATCTATATCAATCATCAAAATTCAGTTATCAGTCATGTTAGTTGTCAGTAAATTCATGTTATCATGATCTCAGATATAGTTACTACATATTCAAGCATGTATTCTCATGTTTATATTAGTCAGTTAGCAAGTATTAATCATATATATAAACTTTATGCATTCAGCTTACCTTCCATGCAGACCAATACATTCAAAGTACTGACGCATTTGCTTTATGGTGTCTTATACCATAGGTTTAGAAGCACGAGCTCCAGAGCATCCGTAGCATCCCGATCTCCGTAGTCAGAGTTAGCAGTGAGTCCTCATCTTTTAAGAACATGATTATTTCTATATTATCTCATTAATTAGTTTATTTGTTGGAGTTTGTTGGGAAAATGTTCCATTATCTCCCTATTCAGATAGTTATATTTTAGAGTCTTTTCAAACTACAGTATGTCTAGATAGTTTTGTTTTATGTATTTATAACCCATCCCAGATGTTATGCCCTATGGTGACTTATTAGATTTGTACCTTATTGCCTTTCAGTTCATGTTTCCATATTTATATAATATATCATGCAGTATACAGGTACATATATCAGTAATGGGTTATCTTGTGGTCCTTTGGGATTATGAGCACCATATAGAATTTGGGGTACCAGATTCAAGGCGCTACAAAATTAGTCTCAGAGCCAAGTTTAATAGAGTCCTAGGAAGTCTAAAATCCATATCTAGTAAAGTCTTGTGCATGGGCATGTTGCGTGCCATAGTTATATTCAATAGGCTATAAGATGTTTTAGAAATAGTTTCCGTTCTTTCAGTATTCATGTCGTGCCAGTGAGCGTAATCTCAAGTCAATCTCTCAGTCTAATCCATCTCTCCCTTTCTTCTATAGAACATGCCTCCTAAAAAAAGAAATGGGAATCAGTCAGCCCTTCAGCCCGAAGAACCTTTGGGTGAACATGTTTCTCATACAGAGTTTAGAGCTCCATTCATTACTCTTGCTTAGTCAGTTGCTGCTGAGAATTGAAGATCAGCCATCGTTCTGGCTAATCCAGTGGCAAATTCTGCTGCAGCCAGGATTTGAGACTTCACCCAAATAAATCCTTCATCCTTTCTCGGGTCTAAGTCAGATGAGGACCCTTAGGAATTCATTGATCAGGTTCAGAAGGATACAGACGTTATAGGGGTGTCGGCTATTAAGAGTGTAGAGCTAGTTTCTTATCAGTTATAGGATATTGCTCACACTTGGTACAAACAGTGGAAGTTAGAAAGGTTAGTTGATATCGGGCCTATAGAGTGGGAGGAGTTTGTCACCGCATTCTTAGAGAGGTTCTTTCCCCTAGAGGTGAGAGAAGCCAAGGTGTTATAATTCATCAACCTCAGGCAGGGAAACATAATAGTGAAAGAGTATTCTCTTAAGTTTACTCAATTGGCCTGATATGCCCCTCATGTGGTTGCAGATAGAAGGGCCAAGATGAGTAAGTTTGTTTCTGGGGTGAATAATAGTATGGTCAACGAGTGTAGGCCTGTGATGTTAAATAGTGATATGACTTTAGCCAGGCTTATGACTTATGCTCAACAGATAAAAGACCCAAAGATTAAGATGAGGGAGAAGTAGAATGAGAGAGCAAAGATGAGTAGTTTCAACTTTGCTCAATGTAAATCAGAAGAAGGAAACCATTCTTAGTTTTGTCCTAATCCGTTATTTCCAGGTCCTTTGTCAGCTAGTGCTCCAGATCCTCAGTTTAGAGATAGTAATAAAGAGAGGGCACCGGTGTCTAAGTCTCAGGGCAGTGTAAGTAATGCCTGAACTAATACCCTTTGTCAGAAATATGGTAAGACTAGTTGCAATGTCTTTTTCGAATGTGGCAAGCCAAGCCACAAAGTCAGAGAATGTCCCCAGTCAAGTTATCAGGGTCAGCAGAACCGTTCGTCATGTTATTTCGATCGCCCAAATCAGCAGGGTTCCACTTCCAGTGCTACTAGTGGGTAAAGCCCAAATAGATTCTATGCTCTCCAGTCCTGGAAAGATCAGGAAAATTCTTCTGATGTAGTTACTGGTACAGTACAGATCATTCATATGCATGTTTACGCTTTGCTAGATCCAATAGCTTTTTTGTCTTTTGTTACTTCATATATAGCAGCTGATTTTGGAGTCTGTCCAGAAATTCAAGAAGAGCCCTTCTAAGTCTTCACCCCAATGGGTAAAACCATCATAGCCCGATGGGTATACAGGAACTTCTCGAATATGATATTTCAGAAAGTCACTTCAGCAGACTTAGTCAAATTAGAGATGACTGATTTTGATGTAATTATTAGCAAAGATTGGCTTCATTCCTGCTATGCCACAGTCGACTGCAGAAATAGAATAAACCAGTTTTAGTTTTTGAATAAACCCATCCTAGAGTGAAAAAGTAGTGTATCCACTTTCAGAGGTCAGCTTGTTTCCTACCTTTGGGCATGAAAAATGATATCTAAAGGATTTTTTTATCATTTTGTTTGAGTTAAGGACACTATTTTTGAAACTCCCAGTATTGATTCAGTCCCAGTCATGAATGAATATTTAGATCCCTTTTCTGAAGATCTTCCAGGGATTTCTCCAAAGGGGAAATAGAATTCGACATCGATCTTCTTCCAGAAACTCAACCTATATCTATTACGCCATACAAAATAGCACCAGCAGAACTCATAGAACTAAAAGAATAGTCTAAGGATCTTTTAGATAAGGGATTCATCAGATCCAGTACATCCCCATAGGGTGCACCAATCTTATTCGTGCAAAAGAAAGATGGTTCTCTCAGAATGTGCATAGACTACCATCAACTCAATAAAGTCACGGTCTAGAACAAGTATCCACTTCCTAGAATCGATGACTTGTTTGACCAACTTTAGGGTGTTAGTTATTTCTCTAAGATAGACCTCAAATCCAGTTACCATCAGCTCAAAGTCAGAGAATCTGACATTCGAAAAACACCCTTCTGTACTCGGTATGATCACTGTGAATTCCTAGTGATGTTCTTTTATCTTACCAATGCCCTAATAGATTTCATGGACTTGATGAATCATTTGTTCAAGTAGTACTTAGACATGTTCGTCATAGTCTTTATAGATGATATTCTATTTTATTCCCGCAGTGAGCATGATCATGTAGACTATCTCAGAATCATACTTCAGACTCTCAGAGATCATCAGTTGCTCACCAAATTTAGTAAGTGCAAATTTTGGATAAGTTTAGTATCATTCCTTGGCCTTATCGTTTCACGTGATAGCATTAGAGTAGATCCTCAAAAGATCGAAGCGGTAAGAAATTGGCCCAGACCTGTCTTTCCATCAGATATCAATAGGTTCTTAGGTTTGGATTGCTATTACAGGTGGTTTGTTAAGGTATTTAATTCTATTGCAACCCCTATGTCCAGATTGACTTAGAAGAAAGTCAAGTTTCATTGTTCAAATCCTTGCGAGAAGAGTTTTTAGGAGTTGAAGACTTAACTTACCTCAGCTCCTGTCCTAGCTTTTCTAGATGGTTAAGAAGGTTTCATAGTGTATTCTGATGCATCCAGAGTAGGTTTGGGTTTTGTGCTCATGCAGCATGGTAAGGTCAGAGCCTATGCCTTCAGATAGCTTAAACCCCATGACAAGAATTATCCTACTCATGATCTTGAGTTAGCAGCCGTAGTATTTTCCTTAAATATTTGTAGGCATTATCTATATGGAGTTCATGTAGATATGTTCACATATCATAAGAACCTTCAGTATGTCTTTTGTTACAAAGATCTCGATCTTCGTTAGAGAAGGTGGTTAGAGCTCTTGAAAGATTATGACATGAGTGTCCTTTATCATCCGAGCAAGGCAAATGTAGTGGCCGACGCGCTCAATAGACTATCTATGGGTAGTGTTGCTCATGTTGAGGACTTTAGGAAGAAGTTAGCTTAGGAATTCCATCAGGTTGCCAGACTAAGCGTTCTCTTAGTCGATACAGAGCGGGGTGATATATGGGTTTAGAGTAGTTTGGAATCATTTTTTGGTTTCTAAGGTAAAAGAAAAGCAAGATAGAGATCCAAATTTAGTCAAGTTGAAAGAGTTAGTTAAAGATCAGAAAGTGGAGGTTTTATCCCAAGAGGGAGATCAGTTCTACATTGCCAGGGTCATCTGTGTATTCCAGTTGTAGATGACTTAAGGCAGTGAATTCTTGCAGAAGTACATGGTGCGCACTACTCTATTTATCCTGGGGCCACAACGATGTACCCCGACTTGTGGGAGATCTATTGGTGGAGTGGGATGAAGAGGTATGTTGCAGAGTTTATAGATAAGTGCTTTACATGTCAGCAGGTTAAGATAAAGCATCAGAAGCATAGTGAACCTATGCATGAGTTCATTATTACTACTTGGAAGTGGGAAGAAGTTAAAATAGACTTCGTGACGGATTTTTCTCGAACTCGTCGTCAGCATGATTCAATATAGGTCATTGTAGATAGGATGACGATTACGCCAAACTCAATATCAAAGAGTTGGTCAGATTATACGGTGTTCTGTTATCTTTTATCGCAGATAAAGGTACCCAATTCACCTCTTATTTCTGGAAAGTATTCCAAAATGGTTTTGGTACCAAATTTATCTAAGTACAACATTTCATCCTCAGACAGATGGTCAAGTAGAAGTGACCATTCAGACCATAGAATATATGCTAAAGGAGTTTCTAATTAATTTCAATGGTAGTTGGGATGACCACTTTCCTTTGATGAGTTTACATACAACAATAGCTATCATTCTAGCATTCGGATGGCTCAATTCAAAGCTCTCTATGGTAGGAGGTGTAGATCTCCAATCGGTTGGTTCAAAGTTAGTGAGGCCTCAGTTATAGGGCCTAACTTAGTATTCGATGCCTTAGAGAAAGTCCAGTTGATCAGGGAAAGACTTCGGGATTCTCTAAGCCAAAAAAAGTCTTATGCAGATGTACATAGAAAGGATCTCTAGTTTGAGATCTGTAACTATGTCTATATAAATATCTTTTCCATGAAGGGAGTGAAGAGGTTCGTCAATAAGGGAAAGATTAGTCCTTGATATATTTGTCCCTTTAAAATTCTCAGTCACTTCAGTAACGTAGATAATGAGCTCAAATTTCCTTAATATCTAGCCTCAGTTTATCCATGTCTCTTTGCTCAATAAGTGAATATATGACCCAGCGATTGGAGTCCCTATTTCGAGAAAAACTTTTTCAGAACAACCTCTCTTATGAAGAGATTCCAGTCGAAATTCTAGACTATCAGACTCGTAGACTGAGGAATAAATAAGTCCTTGTAGTCAAAGTTCTTTGGCGGAATCAGTCCGTTGAGGGAGATACTTGGGAAGCAAAAGCAGACATGCATACCAAGTATCTTCACGTCTTCACCACTAACTCAGATCTAGCTGAAGATAATAGTTCTCCTTAAGCTTTTCTGTTTTCATGTCCAGATTTTAGTTACAACTTCATATCAGCTTCATGCTCAGGATTCCATTTTTTAAATTGGGTACTAAGTACCATTGAATATTCAATTATATGATCATGCATTAGATTAGTCATGTATTCATGCATCAGATATGTGTGATTAGCTTATTAGTACTCTCAGTTATGCATTCATGTATTAGCTCAGTTATGAAATCATGCATCAGATATACATGCTCAGTATGAATCTCTGAAATGTCAGTTATGTCAGTCATGTTTCATTGTTCATGTTCAGTGTGTACTTGGGATTGTCATTTCTTTTCTCTTAGTCAGTCTCCTTTGAGGACGAATGTTACCAAGGGGGAGATATTGTAATACCCCGAAGTTTCCTAACTAAATTTTTGACCCAAGAATGTCAAGTATTATCTTCTGAATTGAATGATATTTATTCTATGAGGAATTTTCAAGATTTTTCACTTTTGGTCATGTCAAAAATTAAATAATCTTTCCATCGATACAAAATTTGCCTAAATCTAATCACCAAGAAAGAAATTATGATAATTTTAAGTTCCCACCGTAAAACAGCACCATATTAGTCAGTGGTGCACCACGCCACAAGAGAAAATGACAATTGTCAAATTCCAATAGGGGTCCACAATAGTGGCTCATCAAGGCTCCACGTCACTCCATCCCTTAATTTTCCAATTGTTAAATTCCAGTGACACTACGCGATAGCACCGCATCGCACCAGGGGTCCAATTAGGAAAAATTTCACTAAAATTAAAAGGTGTGTCTAAGGTTAAAAGGGCCAATTTCTCACCCCTATTTATGACCTTTAACAGAAGATTCAGCTATTTGGAACCCAAAATAAACTAGTTTCTCTCAATTTTCTCTCAAGAACAAGCTACGATTTCAATTGGGATTCAATTTCAAGAAAGTCTCTTCGTTAATCTTCGCTAAATCAAGAACTATGGTATGTCATGCGTTGATTCATGGGTCTCTTTCAACCATAAAGTTCAAGAATCTCTTTCCAAAATCCATGATTTGTATATTTATGAATTTTCATGATTGGATTAAATTGAAATTTATGTTCATGATGATGTGTCGTGTTGATTCATGTTTTAAATTATATATATATGAAGAATTGCATAAAAATCATTATAAACACTTTCAAATTACAAGTTGATTTATGTATTCATGATTATTAGATGTGTTGATGATGGTATAAATAAAGCATGCTCCCCATGTGTTTGATTAAATGCCTATGTGAAAGAAAAGTGTCATACTAGTATGATAATATGAAATCTCCCTTTATGTACAAGTTTATGCATGTCACATGTTTGATGAAATGCCTCAATAATTGAATTATGAATTGTGATATGGGTCATGTATTCAAGAAAGTAATGCTTTGTCAGTTTCTTTCCATAGAGTCCTGGGTTACCTGTACTCGACAATGTAGTTGTGTGCCTAGGTCCAGTGTTATGTTTTCACGATATCCTCAGTCAAGACATGATCCATAGAACTCAGTCAGTCATGTGACTCAGGAAAGCTCAGTAATACAGTAATCTCAGTACTATTTCATCAGTCAACGGAACTCAGTTAATTTAGTACAATTTAGTTCAGTAATCCATGATCAGTGTCTATTTCGCTGGAAGTAGCAATTAGCATCGAGTGAACCCAAGAATGGGAAAACACACTGTTATATGAGGGTGTCATTCTTAGAAGTCATCCTTGCGTTCCAGAACTATGTAGCTAGCATTGGTTAAGATATCAATACTGTCATATGAGGGTTGTTAAGGTGGATAAGAACTATCAGATGAAGGCTCCACCATTATTTTTTAGGGACACTGTCAGATGAGGGACACTCACAACTTGTCCATACCAGTGGCGCGGTATTGAAACCCTTCCAATCGGGGTTACAGATTGGATCTTAACTCAACCATAATGGCATATTAGGGGCATGTCAGTTAGATAACTACTTTACACAATTTCGGTTACATAACTAGGACTATTAGATACAGTCATTTAGTCTCAGTAATAGAACTCAGATAGTCCTACAGAATTCAGGACTGTCAGAAACAGTCAACTCAGATACATTACAAAACTCAGCTAGCTCCATCAGATTCAGGACTGTCAGATACAGTCACTCATGTCATTAGTTATATAAGTCATCAGAATTCAGTTATCAGTTATGTTATTTATTAGTAAATTTATGTTATCACGATCTCAGATATAGTTACTACGTATTCATTCATGTATTCTCACGTTCATATTAGTCAGTTAGCTAGTATTGTTCACGCATATGAACCCCATTCATTTAGCATACCTTCTATGCATACCAGTACATTCAAAGTACTGACGCATTTGCGCTATGGTGTCTTATACCATAGGTTCAGAAGCATGAGCTCCATAGCACCTGTAGCATCCCAGTCTCTACAATCAGATTTAGCAGTGAGTCTTCATATTTCTAGGACATGACCATTTCTTTATTATCTCATTAATTAGTTTATTTGTTGGAGTTTGTTAGGGACATGTCCCATATATCCTTATTCAGACAGTTATGTTATAGAGGTTTTTCAGATTACAGTATGTTTAGATAGTTTTGTTTTGGGTATTTATACCCCATCCCAAATGTTATGTCCTGTGGTGATTTATCATTTTTTAACCTTATGGCCTTTCAGTTCATGTTTCCGCAGTTATCTAGTATTTCATGCAATGTATAGGTATAGATATCAGTCATGGGTTAGCTTGTGGTCCTTCGAGGTCATGAGTACCGTGTAGCATTCTGGGGACCAGATGCGGGGCATCATAGATGATTATGAGCTGATTTTTTTCTTATGCATGTCACCCCCATATACTTTGTACATCCTTTAAGTACTAATCCACATATACGTATATGTGCTACATTATCTCATAATGTAGGTTTAGGTGCTTAGTGCTAGTAGCGTGAGTAGTTCGAGCATCTCCATCTACATCCGACAGTTGGTGAGTCCTCATAGTTGGGGGACTTATTCATTAAGATTTTGCAATTTATCAGTTTATGTGATTTAGCACTTCCTTTCAGACAGTTCGAGTTAGTTGGGAGTTTGTCCCAGTGACTCATTAGTATTAGTTGTAGAGGCTTGTCAAACTACTAGTTTTGATGCAGATTTTTTAATTTTGATGTTTCAGATATTATGTTCTGATTATTCTTACATGTTATAGATAGTTTCCACATTCCGTATGACTTTTATATCTATATTTCCATTATTATAAAATTTAGGATCAATAGTATGCAGACAGGGTTAGCTTAAGGCTACCCGTAGTCTTGAGCATAGTGTGACATCTCAGGATCAGATTTTGGGGCGTTACATACACTTTCAAATAATGCATACTAACTGTAAATGCCTGACCTTGAGCAGAAATAAATAAAAGAGCGCATGATCATAAACATGAATAATGAAGCGTAAGTTATGTAGGGTATTTTCTAGTTAGGGTTGACAACGAGGTTGATAGCTCATCACTTCGTTAACGTCTTACCACCTCAAGTCATCACCTTGTTGACAGACGGACACTTTGAAGTAAAATGAGCATAACTTTCTATTCTGATATCGTATTAAGGTGAAATCAGATGGGTTGGAAAGAATACTCAAAGATCTTTAATTTTATATATAGTAGTACACTAGAATAATTACATTATAGAAAATACACTCATTTAAAGTCAACCCTTATTGGAGCATCTGTTAAAACCCTGTTGATAGAAAATCCCTCAACTCATCATTGAGATGGGAGACTTTTATGACCTTGATTCAAATACAAAGATATTAAAAACTACAGAATTGATAATTAAACATATATAGACATAGAAGAATTAGGTTCAGGTCAATATTCATACAAACAACAGTTTGAATTCTAGCTCAAAAATGTGGGGTGTTATTTTATCTCCCTTGGAATCATTGGTCCTCGAATGATGGATAGGAACTTGTTGAAGTCTTAGAAGTATGGAATAATTTACACATTAAAATGTTTGTTAATGAAGGCTATAGATGAGCTGCAACATTATAACTTTTATCATGATACTGATTTTTGAGCTGACTTGACTTTATTGACTATAAGGAGATGATTCATGTTGAGAGTTTAGAACTTACTTGAAATGTTCATGATACAATAATACATATATATTTTAGAAGTGATAAATGATGCTATAAAATTCCAAGAGTTACTAAGGATGGAATAAAGTATGTAACTTCTCATTAGAAACTATCCCTCAACAAGTACGTCTAGGAATCAAAGTAAAAAGGGCTTCCTAGCATCTCCAAGTACATTATGTAAGGATGAATCATGATATATCAAGATTTATATCGTACATGGGGTATTACAAAATGTGAGCTAGAATACTTGGAAAACTGAGATCATCCACTAAACACTTATGAATTGAATCATGACTACATAGTTAAATCTGAAATATGATGCATGGACTGAACTGAATTTGCAAGTTACGTGCATAAGAACAAATTACCTCATACAATAGCCATATTCATGACACTTCAGATAGTAAGACTATATGGAAAGATGGAAAACTATTGGAGTTTATCTGTCTAATTGCCAAACTGAATTGTTGGCTATACAAACTTAATTATGCTGAAAGCTTATAATCAACAGGAGTATTTCTTCCACACACATTTTAAGAAGCTCTAATAACATTAGGGAGCAAAGAATTATTGGCATGATCTAAGTGAGATATCTGAATAAGGACTCGCAACATTGCTACAACTTCATAACATGGAATATAGGCCTATAAAACATAACCTAGGATAGAATCACTTTGCCTTAGGAAATACAATAGTTGACTTTTAAGTTTAGCAAAACTTCTCAAATAATCCATCAACTACAATAATCCTCTTAAATACTATGCACATTGATTCAACTTGTAATTCTTGCATGGGCGTTGATAACTCTATCTACTAAATTCAGAGCTAAACTGAATTCTCTCACTATGTTCAAGCCTACTCAAAATTACAAAGTGCAACACATAACACTGTAATACTAGTCTAAACAATGAATTTGATACCCCACGCATGTTTCACATCTTTCACCCCAAGAATAATTCCTCTCAACACTTCAATAAGTAAATCCAATATCTTACTGGGAATTCACTAACGCACAATGCATTTATCCACAAATATACAAACATGATGTTCTATTGTATCATTATAACCACATATAAACTTCTACTACCAACCCTCCTAGTAACCTTTACTTTATTCTCAAATATCTCTTGTCAATAACAACTCCTATGCACTATCCCTAATAAGACACCCATAGAATTCTCAACTAACCTTGACATATATCAAAAGACTTACCTCAATCATTCTTAAACGTTATAGCCTTATATAAAACAAGAATAAAATAATCTTGCCTCAATAAGATACATAAATTACTCTCCTCATGTAAACCATTGATCATTAATTTTTTTATCACCACTATCTTAACATTAAGGAGAGGTCACTAAAAGGTTCGTACATGAGGTCCTAAAGCATGAAAGAATATCTTTGACACTTAAATGAGGCCTAAGGAATAGAGTATCAAAAGAATAAATTCATTAAAGAGATCTAAGTTAAGAACTTGTATGACATAATCTGAAGTTTCTCTAATAATTAAGAATGTAGCATAAGTATGTAGAATCGAACATAATGTAAAGCATGAGTATATAAGTCATGAGCTACATGGCCTGAGTTTGGAGTTCATGAATTCATGGAATATGATTTGTACTATTGAGTTAACTAGAAATGCTCATACTAGAAGTTGGGAGAATACATGGTTCTCGAGGTAAGAATGGGTCGGGCATCTTCCTCCCCTATAATGTGCTATAATACACTAGCATTGCTAGTAGAATTTTAGAGCCTGACTTGGTTCTTTGTACTATCATCTCCCCCTTAGGTTTAAGCCATCATTCTAAGTACATGGATCCCTTTAATAGAGTCTAAACTGAACTACAACCACTCTAATCTAGAGTCTCAGATATAAGCATACACATAAATAATAAGCTCACCTTGAAAGACTGTCTCTAAAAGTGTAAAACCCACTACTAGTTCTTTCTTCTGGGATAAAATTCTTATCTTTCTATAGATGCAATAGTCATCATATAATAACTTAAACACTTTCTATATTAGAATCTTTGATATTATCACCATAAGTTGAGTTCACATAATCTAGAATTTCAAACTCTTCTTTCTATGTGATCAATTATCAAAGATTCAAACTTAGATTATAACACTTAACATAGATATCCACTAAATATCTCATACATAGGAATCATGAAACAGTAATCCACACAAAAGTTTTATGAACATACTCAACCTTAACAAGCTCCTCCATCATTGTGGTTGCTGCCTAATCTCCACCCTAACTAAAGAAATAACATACTCTAAGTCTTCCTTAAAGAGAAATCTCTCTCACATAGCTATTAAAAAACTACATAACATCTTTTTGTCTTTATGGATACATAATCTACAAAACTCAAATAAACACTATCCCTATTTTACTTCTGCTAAACTTGTAGGTTCATGCTTTTAGCTTTTGGTCAGACGTTTTCATAAGATTCTGAGAAGGTATTTGAGAGCACATCTGACTATGGTATAGTGCATGATTTTCATGAACATTAATGAAATCTTTCAAACTTTACAACTTAAATTCATTGATGGGATCCTTTTTGAGCCCATATACAATCCCCTAGATGTCTTCATAGACTATCTTAGAAAATGCTATCTATAGGAATTTAAGCTTGATTGTTTCTATTACCTCAAAAATAAGGAAGATTTGACATGAACGGATAATGTAAAAATCTGCATAAGTTTATGAGAGAACATATCTACTACATGATATGAGATATCAAAGAAAGGAAACATTTATTAAATGCCCTATAGCCTCTCAAAAAAAATTATAAACATCTCCATACTATTCCAAAAGACTCTACTATTCACGGGTTCATAGATACCCTAGGTCACTTGAACCTTCTGCTCTGATACTAAGTTTGTAATGCCTCGAGAATACCCCCTTGACATAAAATAGTTCTTAGGACCACAAGTGATCCTAATATAACCCATGATATATGCATAACTCATGAGCAACTAAATTAGATACATAAATCTGAAAGAAACAAGTAAAAGAGATGTCTAGGCTAAATATGTTCAATATAATCTGTTACAGATATTTACACTTTGGTTATACAAAAAAAGAACTAAAAGTAAATACATTAACTCTGAATGACTGTCTATGAAGCCTCTACTGGTACTAACTATGGGTAATCGGGACATGACCCCCAGCTATACCTAATTAATACAACAGAATAAAGAATGATACTAAAACTATAGTTGACTCGAGTCCTCGAATCAAAAGAACTCTTCACCTGCTGGCTGGAAGCTACCAATTGTCTAATTATGATGTATGGGCTACAAATGGTACCTATTTTATGTGAAAATGTAGCACATAGACATATATTTGGGTCAGTACTTCTAGAATGTACTGAGTATATAAGGGTGAATTCATAAGTAAAACAATAAATGAATGTCCATATAAACATTGAAGTGATGCATTTTGAGTGTAAATGACTCACTTTGGGCTTGGAATAAATAAAGTTTGTCAGATCATAATAATGAATAATAAAGTGTAATGATAAAGTAATGATAAATTGTGTGAGCCATAACACTTAGTTTCTAAAAGCTTTATTTCTTGTTCTTTCTTTGCAAATTTCTTCTACGCGACATAAACCATGTGAGCTACCATGGAGTCCAACGGCATATCCCCATTGGGGAGAGCTGTTCTACCCTTACCATCTGAATAGAACCTTAATCTTAAGTGATCACTATACTCATCCATATTGGGGAAAAGCTTAACCTATGTTGTCTCGTAGTTTTAAGGAATTTAGGATACGCTCATCCATATTCCTTTATCGATCTAAATACTACTCTTATAATACTTATATGTTTATACTTTAAGAAATCCTCCTTAAAATAGCATAAAGATTTATAGACTGAAAACCAATTATGTTTCTCTTTCTTAAATCATAATCAAAATGAACAAATTATGGATTTCATATGTTATCTTTTAATCAAAAGATTAATATTTCTTGAATCATGCTATAATATATATGAATTAAGTTTCAAAAGCTTAATCTTCCTCATAAACTCAAGGCTTATACTTGGGATTTAGAATTCATGCTTTATTTCATAGGATCTCATAATATAACATCATAATCAATAATCACCATGAAATATTTGAACAATATCAATCCAAGATAATGAATTTTAAATCAAAATACAAATATTGCAAGTCAAAATATGAATATATGTAAACCTTGGTGTACTTAAATCTTTAAATAACATGGTAGTATCATACTTTAGGAATATGGCTATTTGGGTATGAACCCTAATTCAAAATAAGTAAATTAAATCTCTAAACCATGCAATTTGGGCACAAAGATGAAATAATAACCTTGTTCATAAACCCCACATACCTTAATTGTTTGAATCATTTAAGAAAAAACTTAGAATTGGGACCTTGGATGCTTGAATTCTTGAGACGTAACTTGAACTTTGAGGCTTGAGAGATGACTTGATGGAAAAACTCGAATCGTGATGTTTTTTAGAACAAAGAGGATTACAGGTGCTTAAAATGGATCTGTAATGGCTAATAATGTTTATTTGATTATTTAAGTCATGGAGAGTAGGGTTTGAGGTGAGGAAAATACCAAAATACCCCTATTGAAACTAATAAAAAATGCAGTAATTTTCATTAATGACTTAATTGATAGGTTATAAACAAGTTCATGGATTATCAACTTAGTCATCACCTCTACTTAAAGACCTGGTTATGGATGATGACTTAGCTGATAGCCCATCAACTAGTTGATGGCATATCAACCTAGTTGTCACCTTCTCTTAATGATTAGGTTAACGTTGACGACTTAGTTGACATCTTGTCAACTAGTTGACAACTTATCGACCTAGTCATGACCTTTCCTGAGTTATGTAGGTTATTTTCTAGTTAAGGCTGATGACGAGGTTGATAGCTCATCACTTGGTTGACGGCTTATCACCTCAAGTTGTCACCTTGTTGACAAGTGGACGTTCTGAAGTAAAATGAACATAACATTCTACTATGATATCGAATTAAGGTAACATCAGATGTGTTGGAAAAAATACTCAATGATTTTTAATTATATATTTAATAGGACACCATAATCATTGCATTATAGGAAATACACTCGTTTAAAGTTGACCCTAGTTGGAGCATCCGTTAAAACACTACCGATAGAAAATCCCTCAACTCATCTTTGGGTTAGGAGAATTTTATGACCTTGATTCATATACAAAGATATTCCACCCTATAAAATTGATAATTACACATATATAGATATAGAATCAGTAGGTTCAGGCCAGTATACATAGGAACAACAGTTAGAATTCTAGCCCAAAAAATGTGGGTTGTTACACTACCCATACTCACCGCCTTCCTACTCAATGCATCTGCTTCCACATTAGCCTTTCTCGAATGAAAATAAATGGAAATATCATAATCCTAAAGCAACTCTATCTGTCTACCCTATGTGGTAGTAAGCTCTCTCTTGGTCATATTATGTTGAAGACTACATTGATCAGTGGAAATATCATAATACACATAAAGATTATGCCTCCAAATCTTAAACGCGAAAACTACCGCCGCTAACTCCAAATCATGAGCAGGGTAGTTGCACTCATAGACCTTAAGCTGTGTTGAGACATAAGCAATAATACTACCCTTTGGCATTAATACACAACCTAGGCCCACACCAAAAGCATCACTAAATAGGGTAAATCCCTCACCCTCAAAAGGAAGAGCTAAAATAGGAGGTAAAGTGTGAAAATCCTTGAGCTTCCAAAAGCTTAATTTGCACTCTTCGGACCATCGGAAGGGAACCTCCTTCTAAGTCAATCTGGTCATAGGCACTGAAATAGTAGCAAAACTGTCGATGAATTATCTATAGTTACTGGGCAAACCAATAAAGCTATGAACCTCAATCAGAGATATAGGTCTAGACTAATCATGAAATGCCTCCATATTGGTTGGGTATAACATAATACCTTCCTTAGACACCATATGTCCAAGGAATGTCACTTACTCAAGAAAAAACTCAAATTTGGTGAAAAGAACATGATCTCTCAAAGTCCAGAAGATAATCCTTAAATGTTGTGCATGCTCCTCTCTACTCCTTAAATACATAAGTATGTCATCAATAAACATAATCACAAAGGAATACAAGTAAGGTCACTCGGTTCATCAAGTCCATAAATGGGGATAAGGAATTAACCAACCCAAATAACATCACAAAGAACTCGCAACGACCATAAAGTGTCTTAAATGTCAAATAATGGCGACCAAATCTCAAAAAAATTAGAAAATGTTGCCGCTCCCTGAAACTAGTCAAAAAAGTCATCAATTCGACACATAGAATAATGGTTCTTCACCATCACCTTGTTAAGCTGTCTATAATAAATATATATATGCATAGATCCATTCTTCTTCTTCACAAACAACACATGAGCTTCTCAAGGATACACACTCGATCTAATAAAACCTTTACTAAAAAAATCCTTAATATGGGAATTCAGCTTAGCAGGAGCCATACGATTAGGTGCCATAGAAATAGGTTGGGTGACACACTCGTGATCAATAGAAAAATCAATCTCACGAACATAGGGAATAGTAGGTAGATTGATAGGGAATAAATTAGAAAACTCATAAACTACAGGAGCAGTGTCAAGCAATAAACTCTCCCTACTAGTATCATAAATATAAGCGAGATGAGACTCCCAACCACTCAAAATAATCCTCCAGCATAAACATAAGTAATAATCGCCATCGGCTCACAGCTAACAGCTCTCTGCCAAACAATTAGATTATACCAGGCATGCTACGATAACATTCTTGGAAAAACAGTCACTGACCACATTATAGTAGGATAACCAGTCTACGCTTAGAATCATATCAAAATACACTATATCATGAATAATAAGATCAACATGAGTATCAATATCTCTAATAGTCACCCAATCCTCATCTAAGGAATCACCTACGGGAGAAGATACACAACTGGGCATAGATAATAAATCCTAAAATAACTTTTATTGTGGTGCATAAATAGTAGAAACATATGAATAAGTGGATCCCAGCTCAAATAAATCAAGGGTCGACTGATGGTACACCAAAATCATACCTATAATAACAGCATCCAAAGAATCAACCTCTGTTCTAGTAGGTACTGCATATAACTGACCACACTCACCAACTAGTTGGACTCTTGAATGACCTTCTATCCTGCCTACCTGACAATCTCCTCGAGTACCCTGGAAACCACCCCTACGACCTTGAAAACCACCTCTAACTAAGGGATAAACTACTATAATAGGGAAATACTCTGAGTTGTAGCAACTATCGCCCCATGACTAGGGCACTCATATGAATAATAAACAAGAGATCCATAACTATAACTCGCTCCCTAATCTAAACCAGAATAATTATATTCGACCAACCCAGATAAACCCTCATGACTAGAATAGCTGAATCACTATCGCCTCAAACATTGTACGCCAATCTAACAAAGCCGATCACTGGCACAAGATCGACCTCAGTTTTTAATCTAAAGAGCTTCTTGAATCATTCCATTGGGCTGACTATAAGGGTGATAGGATGGACACGGAGGATACCCACCATGAGAACTACTACCTCTAAATCGAGAGATACTGTGGCTCCTATTAAATTTGCCTGATATCTAGGCCTCTTATCATTGCCCTCGTGAGCCTCATGATGTATCTTGTCTATCACCTAAGCATGATCAAAAACCTCAGCAAAATACCTATCCACAGTAACCAAAATATGAGTGGACATGCGAAGGGGAAATCTCAATCCTCAAACAAAGAAATCATATCCATTGTCCAGAATAAAAGTAGCTTGCCTAGAAAACTAGTGAAAATGAGTCGAATACTCCATAACTACCATGGATCCCTTCTTCAATCTATAGAACAGATTTCTCTGTGAAAATGAATTGAATATCCACAGTAACCAAAATATGAGAGGACATGCAAAGGGGACATCTTAATCCTCGAACAAAGAAACTAACTATCTATTCTCTAAAAACCTCTAACTAATTAAAAAGATTTGATGGAATAGGCCCCAACTAACTCCAACTGTCTAATTAAAATAAAATGTTAAACTATTGAAATAACTCCAACTGTCTATTTTCTGAAACCATGTCCTTGATATATGAGGACTCGCCATAAATACTGTTATTGATGGGCGGATCTGTCTAAGTGCGGTCAGGAAACTGAGCATACGAACCTATGATTTAAGATATCATAGCATAATGAAAATGTATGTGATTAGTGCTTTTAATATACTGGTATGCAAGATGAGGTTAGGCTAAAATGTATAGGCTTATGTGCATGATAATAACTGAATAAAAAGCATGAGATAGTTAAGTTTAAATACATAAAATCTATAAAATTTGTGAATGCATGACTAAGCATATAACCTAATTCTTAATTAGGTTGTAAACTAAAGTATTGAAGTACTGATAACTAAATAGTTGATAATTGTATGCTATGGTCAAACAAACCTGAAATTGAATTTCATACTGAATACTAGACTGAGATTGTGGGAGCTATAATCTTAATTGGTAGGTGGACATCACAATCTACACTAGCTACGTAGTTCCGAAATACAGGGATTGCTACTAAGGATAATTCCCTCCACAGGAAGGTGAACACCCATTCCTGGGTTTTCTCGGTGCTAAATCCTACTTCTAACTGAAAGTTACTAATTATCAGGATGAAATGAGTTTAACTATGCTAACACTGATCATGATAATTAGTTGAATGATAATTCTCATAATTTATATGAAACTATTATGGAACTACTAACATTTTATAAACAGATAAGTACCGAGTGTTCATAGCCCTCCAAGACTCGATAACATTAATAAGTGGAACATACTAGAGCTTAAAACTACATTACAAGTAGCCATGGTTCGAAGCACAATCAATTAGGTATTCCATCAAACACTTGAAATTTGTAGACTTTAGCATGGGAATGTTTCAAAACATGTAATAATAGCATAATTGCAATACAGAAAAAATCATGGGTTAAGATTTAACGTATGAATAATCACCATTCAAAAGTGTCAAGGGCTAATTCCAATGAAAATACATGTTAAACATGATATATAATCTAATTTCACAAAACTTCATGGAGATCATTTATTGTAAACATGTAAATTAATTATTTAAAAGCATAAAATAGATTTGGGGAGTCCGTGGGTGAAAGCGGTACATGGATGAACATCACACATACCTGAATTAAAGAATTAATGAAGATTCTTGATGATTCTCTTAGGATCTGAGCTTGAATTCTTTGATTTTATTTAATGAGTTAGGGCTTGTTCTAGAGAGAGGGGGATCTTTCTTTGAGAGTAAATGTGAATAAATAGGAAAATAATGCTCTTTGGGGACCTGAATCATGTGTTATGGGTAATATAAGGTGAGGAAAATGACTCAATTACCCCCAAAGATCCAAAATTTGTTGAACTGCACAGTACCAACAAACTAGAAATGCAACATGCCACATTACTCTATCGACGTGATATGCGACGCACCAAGTTTCTCCCTACCAACGAGAAATATGATGTGTCGCAGCTGACAGGACCCAAGCGCATACACAAGTGTATGTGTTCTTATCAAGTAGTAAAGTGCCTACAAGAAAACCCACGTATCGATCTCTCAGGGACTTGCATTTGCTGACTATCCAATTCTACTTTAACCAATTTAGGAGAGTAAGAAATAAAGTTTTGGAATTGTAAATTAAAACTAAACTAAGTTAATGTGGAAAAGTAATCACTTTGGACAATCAGTGGATAGAAGCCTAGGGTTAAGGCTTATGAACAATCATACTACGTTATTGAACTTCATTCGTTTAATCGCTTATCTAGGTTGTTGATTCATAGGGTTAATTGCATGCTTATGGTCTCCTGACCTCTAACCTTTTACCTAATTTGGATATTACAGCTACTTTATTGAGCAGGGATGCAATAATCCAATTAAGTGTTTTAAGGCTATCATCCTAAGCATGAATCTAGTAAGGCTTCTAAGTACATCCCTATCCTAAATGTTAATTCGAATTCCTTAATTTATAAAGAAATAAGAATCATAATTTATTTATTCCCATGTTCTATCTCCCTATTCTCTCTCCCAATATCAAAAGGTAGATAATTATGTATTCTAAGGGTGATCAATCCTCAAAATAGTTAAATCAAGAATAAATAAACTACCATAATAATAAGAAATTAACTAAAATTAATTCAAAACAAGAGTAGTCATAATCTTGGCCTTAACCCCAGAAAAGGAGTTTTTGCCCTCAATGGAAATATTTATCATCCAATCCCTTGGATAGATGATACAAACCATGAAATAAATTAAAGTTAAGAAAATAAAACCCTAAAGAAAGTTGTGGTAGCCTTCAATGCTACAAGATGTCCAAAAGTATCTAAAAAGGTGATATAACATGTATTTATAGTATAGGAGTAAGACCATTCCGTTTTGGACAAGAAAACATTCAGCTATTGAGCCCAGGAGTGGAAAGGGCGATGTCCTGGCTATAGCCCTGCTCCAGGCAAGGCTGTGCCATGGTTTGAGCGCCTCTCCAGGAAAGGTGTCGCCTCCATATCACCTTGGTTCACTATTTTGGTGCCGTCTGAACATTCTGGATATTCCAAGTGTCCAAATTGGCGTCAAGTAGTGTGTTGTGCTTCTGTGATCCATTTCAAGCCTTTTTAAGTTGTTTTCACTTAATTTGATGCTTGTATATCCATCATATATCATCATAATCCATTCACCAAGCATCCCATAACATTAAACACAATAATTTAGAGCTTAAAAAACCACAGCATCAACCACGACAAAATAGAAACACGAGCTAAGACTAGGCTTCATTCACTTTCATCTTTAGCTCATTGTTTTGACTCTTGTTTTGATCCAATTGACCCTTGAACATTATAACAAAGTTGTTTCACATATAAATAAATAATAACAACCTTAGTAACTCATTAAACACATTAGAACCCCACATGATAGACTAGACAAACATCTAGCTCAAGTTAGTCATGCTAGTTTTCTCGGTTGAACTCTAAATGATCAATTTGAATCAAAACTCATGTGAAAACACCACTAAACCTTGTAAACACATACATGTAAACTTGAATGAATATTTAGATCATTATAAACACATTAATCACATGAATCATCCTCAAAACAAGGCTAAAAAGACTAGAATAGTGACACTAGAATGCATAAATACACCCAACATCACCATCCCATACTTAAAGCCTTGTTCATCCTCTAACAACTCTTAACTATAAGCATCATCAGCTGAAGAGGCTCCACACTTCTAATACATGCAAGACACTCTAGATAGTACTATAGTCTCTACACATAATGCAAGTTACTACACTAAGCATGTTTTAACACAATTGAAAGCTCAAAAACAACCTAGCCTCAAAAATTGACTCACATTATTGGAAAACTCATGCTTATTTCTCAATCAAGGATATCATACAAATCACCCACATTCATCAAACATGTGCCCTCATAACAAGAGAGTTACCCATAATCACTTACAATAATGCGATTTATCATAATGGGTACAAGAATCAAATTACGCTCACTCTCACAAAGAATTCACAAGTTACACATAATGAACCACAAGCTTTCCCTTACAGTAATGCTCTACTAATATAAGAATGTCAAGTATAGGATCAATTAGGTCTTTTGCAGGTTGTAATGTAGGCTAAGGGATGGGTAGGAACTATTTTGGCCAAAAATAGTGATTAACCTCTCTAAGCACTTTAATACACTACATTATACAATTAAAACCAATCTTCAACAACAAAATTACACCATTTTTGTCTACCCATTACCTTTATTTTTCCCCATCTCTTTTAAGCATTTTCACAAACACTTGGTAGGCATATTGTTTATTCCTTCAAGATTCAATTTCTTTCTTTTTCTACAATCATGGGAATATTTCTAACTCTATTTATATCACTCCTAACCACCACAAATCAAATATAAACACCAATAACTATTACCTTGGGGCAACAATTTCACCTTTTTCTTCTTCAAATTCTCAAACTTCTTTCTCAAATTCATTTTTTTCATTAAAGCACTTAGGAGCTTTTTGGATCAAATTATGGTCTATCAAAGAAGGGGATTAGGATACTTATGAGGATACCAAAGAAAAGGCTAAAGGATCAATAAGGGTTATCAAGGATAATGCACAAAGGGTAGGGAAAATAGAAGGTATAAAACAAGGCTATCAAAGAAATGCCTAAATCATCTCCTAAACTCACACTCTTTATTTTGCCTTACACACACATCGGACAAGTTCTAGATATCATATGCAACAAGGAATATACAAATACCTCGCACTCACATGGCATATGCTCAACTCAATAGGATCATCATAGACTCTCAACCAAACTATAGCATGAATTCAAATTTAAACCAAAAATTACAAGAGTCAAAAACTTGAGCATAGGAGTCTCAAAAGTAACAATTCAAATCAATCAACATGCTTTCATAAAAAAACCCACTTGTACCATGTAATAAAAAATAGACCAACTCAAATATCTTACACAAAAAAAATTAAAATTTTTAAAATCAGGCCAAATTAAGCCAAAATTTGGGAATTTCCCACCCCACACATAAAAATCTATGTTGTCCCCAAAGTGAACTTAAAGGTAAGAGATAGAAATACTCCATGAGGCCTCTAGGCCTAGCTAGTAGCATCTTTTCACATAAAAGAGGTCTTTGGGACCGCACACTTTATCTTTGTCCTGATTTTTAGCTTAGGTTTCCAGTACTCAGACTTTCCATTAACATATGACTCAATAAAAAAAACTATGTAAAATACAAAAAAACATACCGTAGCTTAGGTTGCCTCCCAAGAAGAGCCTAATTTAGTGTCGCGGAATGACCCATATCATGTTTTTCCACCACCCTGAGGATATAAATTTCACCCCCAACACCACATCCATCTTTTTGCATCGATCATACAATTCTTGTTCCTCATCTTCACACTCTTCTACTATTTTAAATAATTCCACAGACAAGATATCATTTAAACATAATGTAGAAAAGTGCTTTGAGTGAGGCCCAACCAACCCCACTTCAATATTTACACTATTTTCAACACCCTCACTTTTATTTACCTTCTCAATATTAGTCTCAAGAGAAAGATGACGACCTAGTGGCTGCTGTTCTTGTGTTTGCTCAACAAATTAGCTAATATCCTCCTCATATTTTTTTTCACATAGCATCTGTAGACATAGCGGAAGTGATATCTCCTTAACCTGTTCAACAACTTTAGTTTCCAAGTACTCAGACTTTCTCAAATTATCAATAACTTTCTCTACAATCGGTTGGGCAGTCAACTCTGTATCTACCTCCAGCTTATTATCCAATTGCTCGGCAACCTCCCGATAGTGCCTCATGTCTGCCAAAAACTATACTTGCGATGGTAAAAGTTATTTTAGTATCTCTTCCAAGTTGCTAGTTTGAGTTGGGGCCTGCATGTTTAGTTGTTCCTGCTGAAACTACTGTTTATTGTTCCATGATTGAATTTGTGGCTGACTCTGCACCATCTAATTTTAGTTATTTATATAATTTTACCTTTCTACATAGCCAACAACAATTTTGAATTGGGATTAACAGCACACATAGCTGTCGTATGACCACTTTGACCACTAACAAAATACCAAGTTGCAGTTTGCTTCATAGATAGAAAAGTATCTTTATCATATTGTAAAGGTCCCATCCATGCACTACCATCAAAATCTGGATAAAAAGCTGCTTGAGGTGGTCCCCTATATAAACAACAAGAATCGTCATCACTCAAAAACCATCTATCCCAGGTTGACATAACAAGAAGTGTGATAAAAAGAGAAATAAAAGAATATAAAAAAACTAAACAAAAACTATTTACAACTCAATATAGAAAAACCAAAAATAAGATAGTTGCCTAATAACAAGTTCCCGAAAATGGCACCATGAACTTGACAGTGCCCAAGCGCACACACAAGTGTACGTGGTCTTATCAAGTAGTAAAGTGGCTTTAAGAAATCCCAAGTATCAATCTCTCAGGAAGTTGCGTTCGTCGACTGTCTAATTCTAGTTTAACCAATTGAGGAGAGTACCAAATAGATTCTTAGAATTGTAAATTAAAACTAAACCAATTAATGCGGATAAGTAATGACTTTAGACAATCAGTGCATAAAAGTCCAGGTTTAAGGCTTACGAACAATCACACTACGTTAGTGAACTTCATTCATTAAATTGCCTATCTTGGTTATTGATTCATAGGGTTAATTGCATGCTTATGATGTCCTGACCTCTAACCTCTTTACCTCATTTGGAAATTATAACTACATCATTGAGCGGGCATGCAATAATCTAATTAAGTATTTTAAAGCTATCATCCTACGATGAATTAAGTAAGGCTTCTAAGTACATCCCTGTCCTAGATGCAAATATAAATTCCTTATTTTATAAAGAAATAAGAATCATACATTATTTATTCCCATGATCTATCTTTCTTTTCCCTCTCCCTATATCAAAAGGTAGACAATTGATATATTTTAAGGGTGATCAACCCTTAAAATAGTTAAATCAAGAATAAACAAACAACCATAATGATAATCAATTAAATGAAATTAATTTAAAACAAGAGTAGTCATGATCTTGGCCTTAACCCCAGAAAAGGAGTTTTACCCCGAAAAAGGAGCTTTAGCCTTTAATGGAAATATTCATCATCCAATCCCTTGGATAGATTATACAAATCATGAAAGAAATTAAAGTTTAGAAAATAGAACCCTAAAGAGAAGTTGTGGTAGCCTCCAATGCTCCAAGATGTCCAAAAGTATCTAAAAAAATGTGATATAACATGTATTTATAGTATAGGAGTAATCCCATTCTGTGTTTGACAAGAAAACCTTCATATATTGAGCCCAGGAGTGGAGAGGGTGTTGCCCTAGCTATAGCCCCACTGCAGGTAAGGTTGTGCCCTAGTTTGAGTAGCGCTACAGGCAAGGGGTCAACTCCATATCCCATTGGTTCACTATTTTGGTACCTTCTGAACATTTTAGAGTGTCACACATGCCTAAAATAATTTCCACATGCCCTCACTTCCCCTGGATATTCCAGGTGACCAAATTGGCATCAAGTAGCGTATTATGTTTCTGTGATCCATTCTAATCATTTTTGAGTTGTTTCCACTTGATTTGAAGCTCTTATATCCTCCATATATAATCATAATCCATTCACCAATCATTTTATAACATTAAAAACAATAATTTAGAGCTTTAAAAAACACAACATCTAACGCGATGAAATAGAAACACGAGGAAAGACTAGGCTTCATTCACTTTGATCTTTAGCTCATTATTTTGACTCTTGTTTTTATCCAATTGACCCTTAAACATTATAATAAAGCTTTTTTACATATAAATACACAATAACAACCTTAGTAACTCATTAAACACATTAGAACCCAACACGATAGACTAGACAAACAACTAGCTCAAGCTAGTCACACTAGTTTTCTCGGTTGAACTCTAAATGATTAATTTGAATCAAAACTCATGTGAAACACCATTAAACCTTGTAAACACATACATGGAAACTTAAATTCATATTTATATCATTATCAACACATTAAGCACATGAATCATCCTCAAAACAAGGCTAAAAAGACTAGAATAGTGACACTAAAATACATTAATACAGCCAACATCAGTGGTGCTATCGTGGGAGCCTTACTAGTTTGACCATAAAAATAGGTCTCAAACCTCTTCCAAAAAATTTGAAATTGACCCTAGATGTACTATGAATAACCCGGATCATGAATCAACTTTGAACGTTCCGAGTTTGAAAAGATTGAAAGTAGAATCATCGAATTTTAGAGGCAAAAAATAAGGCTAAGTCCCCAATATTTAGCTAAAATTTTAGGTTGTAAGCCTCTTATGCATGCACCATGAACTGAACTAAACTAGAAAGAATATGGGGTATTACAAATACAACATATGTCATAAAATAGTCAATATAATCTTATCTTAAAACTAAAGAGCACATATGAAGGATAGAAAGAAATAGGAAACTCCGACTCTAAGAGCTCACCCTATATCTAGAAAATCATCAAAATATGAACATCTATCAATGATGGCAACTTGTACTCAGATCTATACCAAAAAGGTATAGAAGTGTAGTATAAGTAGTAAAACCATGGGGACTTAGTAGATATCATCGACTGACTAAGATAAATCATGATATAAATATTATGAGATAACATAACTAAGCCAGGGAGAAGTATACCAAGTCCACTCAAACATCACTATGAATAAATAGGTAAATGAATTGAAATAATAGCATAACATTACATAAAACATCAAAACATACAATCATAACTATAAAAATAGCTCCGATACACCAATCAGTGCAAAAAACTAGATAACCCAGTGTAAGCCCCCATAAGCCTAGAAGGTACATGCAGTATGAAGTTTTTAGGATAAGCAGATAACTGCAAAGGAATAGGTCCTTAGATGTTCAAAGTACAGTATAGCTGGCAAAAATGTTTGCATAGTTTTGTCCTCATGTGTAAGAAATATGCAGGTGCTACTAGTACTAATTAGAACACCTTGTCCAATCATACTTCATCCCTAATCATCACTCATATATAAAAGAAAAAAGATTCTTCTTTATCAAACTATTTTTGCATATTCTAATTGGTGAGATAAAGGAGAGAAAGATGCAAAAACTTAAAATTACGCAAGTTCTTAGAGTGTGTGAGCAAAAATATAAATTATTCTTGAGTCAAATAATGAATTGTAATTAAACTACTCATGCTATATAAGTAGTGTTTTTCTTTTGTTGAGAGGAGTCCTTAGGTAGAGTAGCCCAACTTTGTTGCTGGTTAGAGTTAATCAGTTTTTGAAAGATGTTGGCAGTGGTGTTAAGGTGTGCATGTAATATTTGTATTGCAAGCTGAAGAAACCTAGAGTTAGGTTAATAGTCAAGTCTTTGATAACAAGGTTGGTTATAGTGCATCATTTTGATCTACTGAGAGCAAGTCGTGGTTTTTCCTCACTTAAGCAAGGGGTTTCCACATTAAATTCTATGTTATTTATATTTCTTGTGCTCCTTTGTTATTTCATGGTACACCTGAACTTTAACTTGTCCTAAGTACCCCCCCCCCGAACTTGTTGTTTTGGAAAATGGTCCTTTCTTGCAGACAGTCCACAACGTGTAATACATGCACGGAAAAATATGGAAAAAAATGTTGATGTGGCTGTCCATATGGATAAATACCATCCACTTACCTTATATTTATCCAATATTAAAAAATAACTCACTTCTACTATTAATTATTCGATTTTTCTCTAAAAAAATTATATTTTTTAGTTTTTCTCTACTCCAAAATAGTGAAAGGTTGAATTTTCGTTGATCAAGTAAATTATTATCTAAAAATTTATATTTCTTTGTGTGTGTTAAAAATATAAAAAAACATTTCGGTTAGTGTTTCATAGTAGTTTTTCATTAGTGTTTTAATTAGGATTTTGAGGAGACTCACATGCACAAATACGTTTCTTATTATAATTAATGGAGTAAGAAATTACAATTTAAGTTAGAGGTGTATAAAAATTGAATCAATAAAATGTTATGGATTTATTGTTGTTGGGTTAACAATTTTTTAATGATTTTGTAAAAAAAACTATTGGGTCATTATTTCGATTTTGATTTTTTTTATTGGGTTATTGGGTAAACTGATAGCCCAATAAGTTTAAGCTAAATTATTATTTTACACTATATATATATATATATATATATATATATATATATTTTACACCCAATAAATAGGATTTTGGTTGCAACTAAGATTCGGTGTTTTTCATGTTAGTTACAACCTTTTCTATTTTATGAGTATTTTCTTATTGGTTAAGTCAAAAATTATATCGTTAGGGACTAAAAATCGATAACCAATATAACTACATTTATTATAAGTATGTGTATTAGTTTCTTTAGCACTTATTTTGGTATTATTTTTTTAAAATATCTACTTTGATATTTAGTACATTTTTTAGTTACAATAATTCATATTTAGTACAAATACTTCTCCATAAAAAAAATTACTCGAGATACTCTGGTCATTCAATAATTTCAAAGATTTCGTAAAGCATGATATCTTAGTGTAACACCCCGAATTTTTGGCCTCAGAAAAATTTGGAGTTTTGAACTCACTGGCCTGACTACGACTCTCTCTATGAGTCATAGGATGTCTTGAAAGCTTGTACGAACCAAATCGTAGGGTGTCCAGGGAATTTTTTCTAAGTTACTTCTTTGGTGATGACTTGATTTCATGAGTCATAAAGACTTATTATGAGTCATATAGCCCCCTCCCATAGCCAAACTAGTATGATGCCCGAGGTGTTTTCTTTGAGTATGAATAGACTCAATAAGTTGTAATGAATCTTTATGAGTCGTAAGGTACCAATCATAGGGTGACCAGTTTGTACCCAAAAAAATTATGTCTTTATTACACCTTGAACCCTACGAGTCGTATAGTGACCCGTAGTCACTGGCAATAATTTTTTAGCTTTTAAATTAAGGCATTTTGGATATTTTTCTTTTTTATAAACATAACACAAGACTTTAAAACCTTATTAGGATCTCATTCCCATCTATAACACACCAAAATAACTTCTCTCTTCTTACAAATTCTCTCAAGCAAGAGCATTAGGATTTTTTTCAAAGGTTGATTGTCTAGAGCTTCCAAAGGTAAATTCCTTACAAATTGTTATCCTTTCAGGCATGTACCTCTTTCTCCAAATTTATTTTGATAAATTCATGTGATTAAATAGATACTTGTGTTTTTTAATTATTAGTTTTTGGATATACGTTGAAGGTTTTGAATGATTATTGTTTATGTGATGTATCATGTTTGCATATGTATTATTTATGTTTTAAATATTGTTTTTAAATCAGTAAGATGCATGGGTGTGTGAATTGAATGTAAAATGTGTTTTCCCCAAGTTTGATGAGTTAATGGTTTGAAGCTTTCGATAACCTTAACCCAATCTTGTGGAATTGGCTTTGGACATGAGAATATTCATATTGAAAAGTATTTTGAAACCTTGTATAGTATAAAAGACTAATGGAACCTGAGTTGACTTTAAAAGGGATTGATGGCCATGAATTTAATTTGAATTAAAACTTTGGAGTCCCATTGGCCGAGTGGTTAGAATTCCACTTGGCTAGATGACGTGGTTCCTAATTGGGACTTTGGATTCACGTATGGGTTAGAATCCCACATGGATAAATGGTTTGGTTTCTACATGAAACTTTGTGGTCTCAACGGCTAATCTGGTTAGAGTCCCATTGGCATAATGATGGATTTGGCAAAGTAACATATTCTTACAAGTTACAGTCGGTATGATACTACTTGATAACGCCTTAAAGTATGACTCCTTGATTGTTGGTTGGAAATTTGTTCAAAGTATTTTGATTGGGCTTAAATGGAGGTTGTGTAGATATGTCGTTAAAGTGGAGGTCCCGAGGGGCCAATAGTAGAAACTATTGTTGTCGGACCAGGGGTCTAAATAATCGGGTGGTTCGAGTCCCCCATGTTATATGATAGAGTGCTTAAGACACTCTTGATATATGTTAAGAGGTTTGAGTCCCCCATAGTGCATATATATACGTGATTATTCTCTGGTTCATGTGGCCATATGCTTTGGTCCTTTTTGGTAAGGAAGAGCTAGATCTATATAGCCCGTGGGTGCCTTATTATGATGGTGATGCTACACAATCTAGGTTAATGAGTTTTAAAGAGCATACTTGTAAGGCCCTGAATCTGGTACCCGAAATGCTACATGATGCTCATGACCCCGAAGGACCACAAGCTAAACCATGACTGATATTTGTACCTAAACACTACATAATATACTGTATAAATGCAGAAATAGTAGTTTAAAGTATACCATAAGGTTCAAAACTAATAAACATCTAATAAAACCATATCTGAATAATATGGTATGACAATACCAAAACTGAAACAATGTCTGAAAATATCTAGTCTGAAAACACTATAGTTTAAAAGCCTCTAAACTATCTGAATAAGGAGTTGATGGGACATGTCCCAACCTAACTCCAATTACTGAAATAAACTAAGTAATGAAGAAATAAAGTAATGATCATGTCCTCGAAGGATGAGGACTTACTGCTAACTCTGACTGCTGAAACTGGAATACTACTAATGCTCTAGAGCCCATGCTTCTGAACCTATCATGTAGAATAAAACATCATAGCGCATATGTGTCAATATGATTAAATATACTGGTATGAATGTGAGGTAGGCTGAATGCAATGGTTTCAAATGCATGAATAATGCTAACTGACTGTATAACATAAATGTGAGAATACATGCACGAATAAGTGACTATGACTGAATTCGTGATGGTACTGACTAATGAGTCTGATTACTGATAACATGAGTCAGTAATAACTGATATAACTGATATTAAGCGACTGTATCTGATAGTTTAGGTTCTGATGGAACTAACTGAGTTTCATACTATTCTAAGTTGACTGTATTTGACAGTCCTAAAATTCTGAAGAACTATCTGAGTTTTATTATTGAGACTGAGTCTGAAACTATAACTGTGGGAAGTATTTATCTAACTGACATGCCCCAAATAAAGCAATATATCTAGATCGGGTTCCTATCATAACCCCAATTGGAAGGGTGTCAATACCGTGCCACTGGTAAAGATAAGCTGTGGGTGACCCTCATCTGATAGTGTCCCCAAAAAACAATGGTGGGACCCTCATCTGACAGTGTTTATCCACCCCATCTGTCAGTGTTAATGTCTCAACCTATGATGTCTACATAGTTCTGGAATACAATGATTGCATTTAAGGATCACACCCTCAACTGTCAGTGTGTGTCCTCATCCTTGGGTTCACTCGGTGCTAAATCCTACTCCTACCTGAATAGACACTAAATATGATTAACTGACCTGAACTGAACTGGACTGAGTTTATTTAGTTTCATTGACTAACGGAATACTACTGAGATTACTGAAGTATGAGCTTTCTGAGATTACTGAGTTTATTGACTTTTCCTGAGTCACATGACTGACTCAATTCTACTGAACATGGTTTGACTGAGGATATCATGAAAATATGACACTAGCTCTAGGCACACAACTAAATTGTTAGGTACAAGCACCCCCAAGACATGATAGAAGAAAACTGACAAGGCATGACATTCTTGAATACACTACCAACATCAACAATCCATAATACAATAAGTTAGGGATTTCATGAAGTACATGGTTATCATAATCTTGTACATGGTAGAAATGCATATACTCAATGTCATAATTTTATACTCTTACATCATGAGCATTCCAACAAACATCTACATTGCACATAAATAGTATGGAAGTCATTTGAACATAATGGTAAAACATGAATCCTTCACTTAAGTCACAATTGAGTCATATTACATCATTTCTAGTCTCTTACGCATTTTGTCAAACACTTAGGTGCATGACTTAGGGCATGGCATAATCATCAAATTAACATATCATAACCAACTAAAATTCATAGTTTTCAACTCATATGCTAACATATTTTCATAAAAACACATAAAGGTTCCAACTTGGGAATTTGTAATACCCCATACTTTTCTTAGCTTGACATCATCCCAAGAATATTACAAACTTACTTTAAAAGATGAATCTATTCTTGTACATATAAAATTTTTAAGATTTTTACTTTCTTCCATGTGGGAAATTGAATTAGCTTTCCAACGATACCAATTTCATCAAAATCTGACATCGGAAGAGAGAGTTATGCCCGAAATACAAAAGGCAGTAAAACCCTCATGTGCAACGGTGGAGGCCGACGGACCGTCAGACTAGCTATGGACCGCTGTCCATTCCGTCGTAGTGAGGCAGTGAGATCACCTTCTACCTAGTAGCAGCGACAAAGGCCGACAGACCATCAGACTAGTGACAGACCGTCGCTCAGGCAGTCCCAAAGGAGATAGTGAACCCCCTTTCTGCCTAGGTGCGACGGTCAGGACCGATGGACCATCGACCCAGTGATGGATCATCACACATCCCTCTCAGTTATTTTTAAGTCATTTTAAAAGGGATTTTTTGGTCTTTTACGACCTGCTTTAACCCCTAATAATATCAGACCAAGGCTTATGCCTTCATTATTCATTCACAACAATAAATTAGGGTTTATCTCCAAGTTCAATCCCTAAGAATAAGAAATTCTAGGTGATTAATTCCAAGCCATGTTTCAAGTTTTCCTGCACATATATTCAAGAAATCATAACCCAGGTATGCATAGTATTCATTCATGGACTCCTTTCATCTATGAAGCCCAAGAATCTCTTTTCAAAGTTTAAGTGTATGGATTTTTACGAATTTCATGTTGGGTTTGATTTTTTTCATGTTGATAATGACTAATTGAATTCTAATCCATGTTGGGTGATAAATTTCATGTGGAATTGATTAGTAGAGGTGTAGATTTATGTGAATCCATAATTAAACCCTTGAATGGTGAGGTTAGAGTTGAATCATGATGTTTACTTATTGTGTGATGTTGTCTACATATACTTTGCTTACCATGTGTTTGATTAAATGCCTTTGTTAAGGATAAATTCCCTACTAGTATGATAATATGAAATACCCATTCATGTACAAGTTCATAAATGTCAAGTGTTTGATAAAATGCCTTAGTCAATGAATTATGACTATATGTGTGGCCATTGTAGTTCTTTAGAACTTGTACTTTATGAACTCTCCAACTTATTATATTATGTCTTGTTGATTTGATCATGTATTCAAGAAAGTCATGCTTTGTCAGTTTTATGCTTTAGAATCTTTAGGGTACTTATACCTGACAATTTAGTTGTGTGCCTAGAGCCAGTGTCATGTTTGCACGATACTCTTAGCCAAGCCAGGATCCATAGAACTCAGTTTGTCATGTGAATCAGGAAAACTCAGAAATCTTAGTAATCTCAGTAACCTCAGTATTCCTAGTAAATCTGAGTAAGTTCAGTACCCTCAGTCAGTCCCCAGATCTCAATAGCATTCCGTCAGTCAACGAAACTCAGTGAACTCAGTTTAGCTCCACTAAATAATACCATTAGTATTAATTTAGATCAGTTAATCAGTTCAGTTTAGTTAATCATGTTCAGTGTCCATTCAGTTAGGAGTAGGATTCAACACCGAGTGAACCCAAGGATGGAGACTCACTTGTTATTTAGTAGAGGGTGTGATCCTTAGAAGAAATCCTTGCATTCCAGAACTACGTAGCCAATGTAGGTTGATATATACCCCTATGCGTAAGGCTACTAACCCATCTCATTTGGGGTTATTCCTACAGGAGGGTTGATGTAAGAGCTTTCTATCAGAAAGGGTTTCCTCACAGCTTATGTTTACCCGTGGCATGGTATTGACATCTTTCCAGTTGAGGTTATAGATTGGACTTATAGAGTACAGACTCGATCTTTTATCCTGCCTAAGGATAATATTGATGGAGTTTGTTCTACTTATAGAGTACAGACCCGATCTTGGGCCTCTACTCTTGATTTTCTCATGGGATTCTACCGGTTCCCACTGATCCCTCTCTGGTTGGTGACACTTATGTTTAGTCACCTCAGGGAGATATTTATATTACATACTTCTATTGCTCAATTCATCTATTGACTAAGTTGGTGACCTCACTGTCTTACTTATCTGAGCATGAGGGTGTTATTGCTTTTTCACTAAGGACACTGGATTCGGTCAGTACATAAGTCTTAAACCACCGATTTTTATTAGTTCTAAGGATGAGAAGGATCCTCAAAGGTTCACTGATATGACGGAAAAGATTTTCTGAGTAATGCATGTTTCTAACTTTGATGGTGTAGAGTTTGTTGCATATTTGTTAAAGAAATGGCATATCAGTAGTATGAGGAGTGTGATCAGTTGAGAGGTTATAATGTTGAGGTATCCTTATGGGATGACTTTTCTTGTGCCTTGTTAATCATTTTTTCCTTAAGAGTTGAGGAAAGCAAAGGCTGAGGAGTTTTTAAATTTAAGGTAAGGGGGGATGAGTGATAAGGAGTATGACATAAAGTTTCACCAATTGTCCCATTATTCTTCTAAGTTAGGGTCTTCTATAAGATCAAGGATGAGAAAGTTTGCTTCTTTTTTATCCCATTACTTGGTGTTGAAATGTAAGGCCGCCTTGTTGAACAAGGACATGGATATTTCTAGGTTGCTGATGTACATGCAACAAGTGGATGATGAGAAGAAAAGGCAGCCAAAATTAAGAAGAGGTAGATAAAGAAGTGTCGATAGTCAGAACAGGGTGAAGGTTAAAAATAATAGAGGTAGTGATGGCAGGCAGTAGTCTAAGAAGAAGACTTGGGCTAATTTTGGTTCTTATTCTACTTCTTGTACTCCAAATCCTAATCCATTTGACGATTTCCATAATGGAGATAATCCCAAGGCACGGGGTGCCTAGTCTTAGGCAAGTGGAGATTTTCCTATGATGCTCTTGCCACTTGCCCTAAATCTGAGGAATCTCCAAATATTATCACTAGTATGTTATAAATTTTTTCCCATGATGTGTATTGTATGCTTGATTTGGGGTCTACTCTTTCTTATGTGACCTCATATGTGATTACTTATTCTAGTTTTTTCTTGAGAGTATTTTAGACTCCTTTTTTGTGTCCACCTCAGTGGGTGATTCTGTGGTTGCTAGAAGAGTTTATAGGGGTTGCATGTTATCTATCTTTAGTAGGGATACCTTGGTAGACCCAATAGAATTGGATATGTTTAATTTTGATGCTATTTTGGGGATGGATTAGCTCTATTCGTATTATGCCTCTCTAGATTGTCGAACCAAAAGGGTCAATTTCTAATTCCTAGATGAGCAGGTGATTGAGTGGGAAGGTAGTTCCCTAGTGCCTAAGGAAAGGTTCATTTCATATCTTAGAGCTTGAAGGTTGATATCCAAGAGGTTTCTATACCATTTATTACACTGGTGAAAATATATTAACTAGATATAGGAGATCATTTTTACATGACAATGTATCATTAAAATTGGTTGACATGTTTTTGTTGGCAAGATACTTTAATGGAATAGATGAAAATTATAACATATATTTGTATGTTGTAGAGGGTCCTTTATTGCAATCTGTCCCTGTGGTCTGTGAGATTCCCGAAGTCTTCCCTAATGATCTTTCTAGTATTCCTCCCAATAGGGAAATTTATTTTGGGATTAATCTTCTCCCAGACACTCGTCTTATGTCTATCCTTCCCTATTGAATGGACCTGACGGAGTTGATAGAATTTAAAGAGAAGTTGAAAGATCTTCTTGATAAGGGTTTTATTCATCCTAGTATTTCCAGTGAAGTGCTCTTGTGCTCTTCACTTGTAAGAAGGATGGGTCCCTTTGAATGTGTGTAGAATAATGTAGTTGAGTATGGTGGTGGTGAAGAACAAATATTCTCTTCCTATGATTGATGACCTGTTTGACCAGCTTTAGGGTGCTAAGTACTTCTCTAATATTGATCTACAATTGGGTTATTATCAACTGAAAATTAGGGAGGGGGATATCCTTAAAACTATTTTTCATACGTGATATGTCTATTATGAGTTCTTGGTCATGTCTTTTGGTTTGACTAATGTCCTGATGGCATTTATGGATCTTATAAACTCAGTATTATTTCAATTTCTTATTCATAATTTTGTTTATTGATTACATCTTGGTGTATCCTATAAGTAAAGAAGATCTTGATGATAATCTCTGGGTAGTATTACAGACCCTTAATAATCAATGATTGTATGGTAAATTCTCTAAGTGTGAGTTTTGGTTAAATATTGTGATCTATCTAGGTCATGTTGTATCTAATGAGGAGATCATGGTGGATCCACAAAAAGTTAAGGCAAATAAGAAGTAGCCTAGACCTACGAATCCCACTAACATTTGGAGCCTCTTGGGCTTGGTCAGGTACTATATATGGTTTGTTGAGAGTTTCTCTTTTGTTGTTGCTCCGTTGACTAGATTGACTCAGAAGAAGGTGAAGTTCCTATGGTCCGACACTTATGAGGGTAGTTTTGAGAAGTTTAAAGATAAATTGACTTCAGCTCTAATTTTGACCCTGCTTGAGGGTACTAATGGCTTTGTTGATTATTGTGATGCATCCCGTGTGGGACTGGGTTATGTATTGATGCAGCATGGTAAGGTTGTGGTGTATTCTTTTATACAGTTTAAGGTACATAATAATAATTATCCTCCTTATGATAAGGAGTTATTAGTACTGGTTTATGCATTAAAATTTGGTGTCATTATTTGTATGGGGTTCGTGTTGACATCTTCTCAGACCATAAGAATTAGCAATATGTGCTCACCTAGAAAGAGTTGAATCTCAGGCAAAGAAGATGGATTGAATTTTCTAAGGACTATTATATGAGTCTTCATTATCATCCAAGTAAAGATAATGTGGTTGTTGATGCTCTTAGAAGGTTATCTATATGGAGCTTATCTCATATGCATGGAGAGAAGCAATAATTAGTGAAAGATATTCACTGGTTGGCTAATCTTGGAGTTTTTCTCATGGACTCTGAGGATTGAGGTATAATGGTTCAAGAGGTGGTGAAACCATCTCTTGGTGTTGAGATGAAAGATAAACAAGTTTTGGATCCTATCTTGATGTAGATTAAGGGTGATGTGGGCTAGCAGAAAGTAATAATTTTTTAGATTGGTGGCGATGGTATCTTAAGATACCAAGGTAGTTTATTTGTTCCCAGTGTTAATGGTCTACAAGAGAGGATCTTAGATAAGGCTTATAAGTCGAGGTACACTATTTATCCTTGTTCAATAAAGATATACCATGATGTGAAAGAGATCTATAGGAGGAATAACATTAAGCAGGATGTGGCAAATTTTGTGGACAAGTATATGGTTTTCAACAAGTGAACGTGGAGCACTTAAGGCCTGGTGGTTTTTCTCAAGATATTTAGTTATCCATGTGGAAATAGGAAGTGATTAATATGGATTTCGTTATCGGTCCTCTACGGTCTGACCAATAGTTTAATTTGATTTGGGTCATTGTGGATAGGATTACCAAGTCTTCTTATTTCCTACTAGTGAAGACTAATTATTTGGTAGAGGATTATGCTAAGTTTTTTATTTAGAAGGTCGAGAAGTTGCATAGTGCTCTAGTTTCCATCATATCTGATTGGGGATCTCAGTTCTCTTCACACTTTTGGAGTTTTTTCCAGAAGGGTTTGGGATGTAAGGTGAACCTTAACATTACAATCAACCCTTAGCCGGATGAACAAGTAGGTAAAGATATTCATACTTTAGTGGATATGCTATGGTCTTGCGTGGTTGACTTTGGTGGCAGTTGGGTTGATCATTTGCCTCTCATAGGGTTTGCATATAATAATAAGTATAACTCTTGTATTGGGATGGCTCTTTTCAATGATCTTTATTATATGAGGTGTAGGTCTCCTATTGGGTAGTTTGAGGTTGCTGAGAATAGGTTGTATGGTCTCAACTTGGTTAAACAAGCCATGAAGAAGGTGAAGGTTATTCAAGAGAGGCATAAGACTCCCCAGAGTTGCCAAAGGTCCTATGCGGATATAAGGCAAAGGGACTTAGAGTTTGATGTAAATGATTTTATATTCTTAAAGGTGTATCCTATGAAGGGATTGATGTAGTTTGAAAGGAAAAGAAAGACCAGTCCCCGTTATATTAGTCCATATTGAATTTAAGGCTAGTGGGTAGTGAGGATAATGAAAAAGATTTACCTGCAATCTTGGGTTCCATTCATCCATTCTTTCATGTATCGATGTTAATAAAGTGTGTGGGTGATCCTTTCTTGGTCGCTTCTTTGAAGAGTGTTGATGTTTCAGATTCCTTATCATATAAGAAAGTTCCGGTTGACATTTTGGATCAGCGAGTCTACCGGCTATTGATAAAATATGTCGCTTCGATAAAGGTTTTTTAAAGGAATCAAAAAGTTGAAGAAGCTACTTGGGAAGCTTAAGAGGACATAAAGTCCAAATACCTATTTGTAATGACTCTTAAGGTCATTTTTCATATTTACTCTCATTTTTACCATTTGGGTTTCTCCATAGCTGCCTTAAGTAATCTATGACTTATTGGGACTGACGATTCAGTCACCGGGAAGTTCATTTGGTTTTTAGAACCAAATCTCTATTTAGAAGTCTTTACTGGTACCAAATAGCCACCAAATAAAAACTTTAGTGAAATAATCTCGGATTGAAAACTCAACTTCGCCAACGCATCCTAAACGTCAAAACCTATATGGTTGCATATATTATTTGCTCATATTGGATTCTGAAGGCATCCTAAGGCAATTGGCAAAGCTTAGAATCAAATTTCAAGTTTCAGTTATCATTTGTCATGGATGGAGATACTGTGATTACGGTGGGTTAAGTGCAATCGTGATGGCCGCGATTACGGCCTAGCACGTATGCACGATCATGCCTCGTAAGAGCTAGGCAAGGTCAATTTAAAGGCTATTTTGGATAAAAATTGGCCATTTCTTCCATTGCTTTGAGTCCCTAAACCCTAATAGGGCGTAAAATCCTTAAAGTGAGTCTTATTGGTTGATTGGGAGCTTTTATAGCTTATGTATTCACGATTAACATCAAATCTACGGTAATATTCCTTCAATTTTGGTGTTTATTTCTTAATTTTAAGACCCAAAACCCCTAATGGATTTAGGCTTGATTTTATCCCTAAATATGGTTATTTTGCACCAATTTTTGAGGGTTATAACTCTTCGATGATAATTGAAGAGTGGGTTGGTCTGGAAAACATATTTTTCATATGTGGGACCCACTTAGGGGGTTTTATATCATTTTTTAGACCTAAAGCACAGTTGTGCAATATGTGTATTAATAGACTCGTATTAATGGGTAGATTATAGTTTTGTTAGTATGATGTCATTTTGGGGATTGTGAATGAAGATAAGCATGTGGTGCCCGATGTGAAGTTTGCAGTTCGTATTTGAGGTAGGCCTCTGTCTACTCCTCTTCATAAATAATATATGATATATATTGCATATTAATTTGGATGTTAGGCTTGGTTATGGATAGAGTAACTTAGCCTTTATTATTGATTCTTTGGAGATTATATGATGGTTTTGGACTCGTAAGATGATATGTTTATAAGCCTTTTGGATCCCAGTGCCTACTCTCCCAAGTTTAGATTAGTTGTAGCATGGTTATTACGAAATGCTATGTTTGGACTGTGATTTTAGAATTTGAATCATGAATTGTGTATTTGACCTTATTGGACTAGTGTGGAAGTCTTGAAATCATAATTTTGGTAGAGTAGACTTGAGTGCCCTTGTTTCTAGTTGAAGCTCCTATCTTAAGCTTGAATATCGATTATTTGACATATAGAAGTTGAACTAGATACCTTAGTCTTGTTGGGGCATAGTGTGCCTAATTATGGATATTAAGGTTTAGAAGTGGGATCATCCGACCCACTTAGGCCTAGATATGTGTTAGTCTTGTGGACTTATTTGCAGATGATAGACATCGATGGGGCTAGCAAACATTAGTAGAAGGTTACTTCGTGACTTGGTAGCTTGTATTGATGTTTCCTGAATTATGGGTTTTAAGCTATGGCTATGATACTCCTTGTTGAAGTGATGTTGGGCATTTAGAGATGTTATTCCCCTTGGATACATTATGTCTTATAGAAATTTTAATTCCTCTTAGACTTGATGCTTATCCTATAGAGATGCTACTTTCTCTTAGATTTGATGTTTGGCCTATAGAGAGGCTATTTCCTCTTAGACTTGATGATTGGCCTATAGAGATGCTATTTTCTCTTAGATATGATTGTTGTGCCTATAGAGATGCTATTTTCTTTTGCTTATGATTGTTGGGCCTATAGAAATAATATTCCTCTTAAATATGATGCCTCCCTAGAGAGGTGATATTCCTCTTAGATATGATGCTTCCCTAGAGAGGTGATATTCCTCATAGTCAAGATGTAGGACCTATTGATATCAGATATCTTGTAGATAAATACATGTCTATTGATAATATGCCTCTTATATGAGAGATGAAAATGTACTTATTGATATTATGCCTCCTAGATGTGAGATGCCTCCTTTATGTGAGATGACTATGTACATGTTAATATTATCCCTCTTAGATGTGAGATCTCTCCTGTATGAGAGATGATTATATGCTTACTGATATTATACCTCCTATATGCGAGATTCCTCCTATGTGTTAGATAACTAGAGATATGCTACAACTTAAAAAGATGAGTTTTGATATAAGTTTTGGATACGTATATAGGCCTAAGGTTATGATTATGATGTTGTGTTAATTCTAGATATATTATTGGGCTAAGGGACGTGTTATTCTAATGAATGTATATGCGAGAAGTGCTTATTATTGTAAGGGATACGATTATTGTTTATGAATTCATATACTTGTTTTATATATGTATCTCATTAGTTTGGGATAGAGGAAGAAGCGATATGTTGCTTACGACTTTACTGATTGAATACTAGTGATGGCATGCATAGATTTGGTACATTCATGATTCGTGTATTGGTAACTTATGTAATTCTAGATGAAATATGATCTTATGATTTCTCTGCTTATTTAAAGGTTAAGCTATGTAGTAGTTAATTGTCTATTAGGAGACTATAACACTTGGTGGCTAGGAATTAAATGTATTCGTTAATGAATATTACTTAGTTTATAAATGGTAGTTAGAGATAGTTGATATGAGGCTAATGATAATGTCGGGTTTAGCGTAGGCCAAACATTTGTGATATTTAGGCCTAAGTTTATAATAACGATTAGTTGTTAAATGAGGAGCTATGTATTAACGAGGCTAGCTAATAAGTGATGTTGGTAATAAGAGGTGGCTAGTTAATGATGATGAATAGTTTCTAAATGAATAGTTAGATGAGGATTAGTTGGTTAACGAGGGTTAGTTAATGAATGATATCAGTTAATAAAAGATGGTCAGATGATAAGTGGTTATGTATTGTCTAATAATGGTTAACGATTATATGATAATTAATTGATAATATGTAAAAATGGATATATGCTGATTATGATCTAGTGATGAATCTTTTCTAGATGTTACATGTCAGCTATTTAATTAATAATGGTTAGCTGTGATCCCTTGGAAAAGGTTAATGTTAAGATGAATAACTAGAGGTCATGTAGCGATTATCGAACTAGTGGTTTTATTATAAATAGTGTTGATTAGCTAATAATAATTGGTTTAAAATCATTTTTCCATATCGATATATTGGGGTAATATAATTATATTCATGAGTATATTGATATATATTATTCTATAATGTTTGTTGTGATGATATTGATACCTGGCAAGGCCTGAGATGTTATTATGATGTTATTTTGGAGTATCGGTAATCGTATTATTAATGATATTGTTTATGATCATTATTATGGCTAGCTTATGATAGATTGACCGTTGATTTTTTCGAGATTTGAGGTATGTTTTTGGCCTCTTTTATCTTATGATTGCATTGTTATGCATGATTATATCATGTCTACCCATGTGGATTATAACCCTGAGCATGATAGCTTTAGATCCTTATAGTATTATAATGAGGTCTTGGAATAAGGATATGATGATCTAGTTTATGCTTGAGATTTCGTGTTTATATATATATATGTATATATATAGCTATATGAAATGATGGTACTACCATTTTTGTTTTGCATTTGTATATATTGTATGTTGTTTCTTGGCCTTGTATATTGCTATATATATATATGTGTGTGTGTGTGTGTGTATATGTATATATATATATATGTATATATATATATATATATATCTTCGCCCTTTATTCATATATTGGTCAAGGATATATGGTATAGTATTGATGTCTATTTATTATGGATTTAATTAGATAGTTCTCCCTGATACTTCCTTAGTCTTATTATGTTAGACATTTGTACATGAATAGGATAGTTGTTCCCTATTATCTCATTGACTTGTCATAAGTTTTTTAGACCCTTGGGTGTAGATTTTATTCTGTTTATATGTTGTATATATCTGGTTTACCTTTGTAGCTCAGTTCGTAGTTTCCTACTGAGTACATTTATTTGGTACTCATACTACACTTTTATAGCCTGCAAATTATAGTATGAGTTATGGCCGTTGATGTGGGCATCATGCAGAGCAACCATGGTTTGGAGACTTAGGGTGAGCTCCTGATGTTCGAAATATTACTTATCTCTCTTTTATGTATTAGACCAGTCTCCATGTCTTTTTTGTAGGTAAGTTGTATTAGAGTATTTCTACTCAACATATCAATTTTGTACTCTAAATATATTAGAAGCTCTTGTACTAATACTTTCGGGTTTTGGGATGTTCTTATGTATTGATTTTCACTTTATATATTCTGCGATCTTTTCCTTATATTGATTGAGTATCCTGTTACTAGCCATTTCGGACTATGAGTTATCTTGCCTGCTTTGGGTTATGGTAGGCCCCATCATGAACTGAGAAATTGGGTCATGACAAATTTGTATCAAGCCAAGGTTTCATCGGTGTACTATTACAAGAGATAAGTGTTAATATAGTCTTATGGATCGATGTAGAGACGTTTGTAACCTATCTTCGGAAGGCTATATGATTATTTTAGAAAATTAACTTCTTTACTCCTTATCATGTGTCTGTATTTCCAATGAACCTCAAACACCTTCGTTGACTCTATTATATCCTCGAAGGATGATGCAACCTTGTTGATAGATGTGGATAAGACTTCAACATGCATTTTTAGTGTTTTATTGCAATATTAGATTAGAGAGTCAAAGATGGATATCGAAGATCTTTAGTGGCAACCAAAAAGGATTTGGTCCAGCTTAGGCTTTAGTTGAGCTTGTGAGTACTTCAACCTATGAGGTTCAGCATTGGAAATTTGAGTCATGTTGTAGATCTCTCTAAACCATGGATGAAGTTAGACTCATCGAGCGTTCTTAGACCAGAGTTAGGTCTATTGGTGCTCTTAAGGGTTCTTTACCAGTTTTGAGTACGAGATTGGATTTTTTGTGTGGTCCAGACATTCTCTTATGCTACATCCTTTTGATCTAAACATCGAAATACTTAATAGCAGCCGAATCTTCCTTCCCTCAGGATGTTAATTATGAGAGAACCATACAGACAAAAAGTATTGAGACTTAAGAAACGGCGGCATGAGGCATGCCGTCAATATAGTGTTATTGGTATTTAATTCAAGAGTGGGGTTCTCTCCGGTAGAGTTCAACTTCACCTGCAGCCCATTATATTTACGCAGATAGTATTCTAGGATTATGAGGGGTGGTATAGTTCTTTAGGCCATGGTCACCATTTTGGATTATGAGGGGTGGTAATTCAAAGTATTCTAGGATCTTGATTTGATTGTGTCATAATGAGATGCTAGTTCAGAGAATGCCTAGTTATGAGGTAGATGACCAGTTGGAGTTAACATATATTCCCTGTCAGCCTAGAGTTCCTGAGATAGGCCATGATTTTAGAAGTATGGACATAATTCTACGGATTTTTTAGCCAATTGGCCAACCATTTGGGATCAATTTGTATTCTCTCCATGTTAGTGCTTTTGAAGTTTGGTTCGACTATAGTGAGACCAACTACTAATCTTGAAAGTGTCCCAAGCATGAGGTTTTAAGTTATTCAGCTTATTCAAATCAGCCTCATGATATTGTGTCATATTGAATTAGAAGTAGTGTGTGTGGCACCTCAGTTGATGATTTAGTCAGTCAGTCCGAGTTAGACCCATTCAATTTTATTTTTTCTTATGCCCGTCAAGCATATGATTGCGGATGTTGTCACGATTGGTGTGCTTTTATTTCTTGTCTTTATCTCTTATTATGTGTATTGGGGTTCTCATATCCATTAGTAATTATATGCACTAATAAATTGATATTAATTATTATATGCCTTCTTATTAGATTAATATTATGTTTCTACTTCATGGTTTATTTCTTTTAGTAGTGAATGGAGTAGATTTGTATTAATGTTTTCTCCTATAGGTGTGGTTTAGGTTTGAGTCCCATTTTTCTTGGCACATTAGCTATGTTGCGGCCCTTGAGGGGTACATGATATTGATCTTCAATTTTGTAACGCCTATTCAGTATAATTGATATTTATCTTGTTGTTGCTATTTCTACAACTGTGTGAGGTTGCTGATATTACGTGATTTTATCACTTGGTGTTGTTACTTGATGTAATTAATTCTTACTAGGTAGTTGTCTATACTAGTCTTAACTAGTTAATTTTTTATTTTCTTGTGATATTATTTGATGAGTTGAGCAGATCTTGCCCGATTTGATGATTTCTTTCCCCTATCATGGCGAGGCTAACTATGTTCCCTCTTGGTTAGCTATATTAGATTGATTCGCGGATGTATTGTGATATTGAAAGGCAAGTTGCCCTTTTGTAGCTTTGTTATGGCCCTACAGTAGGCAATTTAATTATATTGCCTATTTTTGAGTTTGAGACCCTTGGACTTACCTCCTAGGTTGCGAGGGTTTTTGTTTTGACTATATCATCTAATATAGCCCATTTTTTAGATTGATTAGCTTGAGGTTCATTCTCTATTTGTGGCTATTTTCTTCGTCCAATAACGATTTTTATATTGATGTTGAGATGTCATGGATTCATCTCTTAGATTTGTTGGATTTGTTCCATTATAATGGTTTGCCCTTATCATTGATGTAGAGATTAGATGCTCCTTTCCTGCGATATGGTTTTGCCTTAAATAGATTTAGCGAGTTAGAGGTAGGCGACCATTCCTATGATCGCTTCTTGAGTTGGCAAATTGGAAATTCCTTATCTTGATTTGTGGATTTTCTAGTAGTGGTTTTGATTTTAACCTTGGTTTCAAGATTGGTATATTCCATATTTGATGATGTGATTCTTGAATGGATTGAGTGGTGATTGTCCTACTTTGGTGGATTTGGGAAATCCCTATTTCGGAGTTCATTCAGCCTAGTTAGGCTTAGTCGAGTGATTTTCCTCGCTGATATGTACCTATGGCTATTTCTTGCCAAGAAAGACTATTGGATTAGTTAGTTTTTGTCTTAAGTTACATTTTTCTCTGAGTTGGTAGAGTTTTTGCCAATGCTGGTGTGGCTTTCATCCTTGGGAAGTTTTTGATTATGAATGGATAGTCCATTCCCTTCGATAAAACATGAGTGAGTTGTATGCATTTTTAGCTAGTGATTGATCCTTTTGTCTGATTTCTATTTTGTGGCTATATTTTTTGCCCTCCAACTAATATAGAGTTGGTTGCGTGTGTCATCAGTCAATGATTATCATTATAGTGATTTTGTTCTTCCGATATGTCTCGATTGTGGCTTGATATGATTTATCTCATGTATGCCCAATTTGGATACTAGAGTTCATTTAAGATAGTTGATATTTATATAGCCTTATTGGCTCAATTTTGGATTTGACCTCTTGGAATGGTGATTTGGAAGTATGATAGATTTGGAGCATTAATACCTACCCATTTTTAGTCTTGGTTTAGATAGTTGAGATCGAGCAATTCATCCTTGGTATTGAGATTTCATCTTGGTGTTGCAGAGGTTGTGTACAACTTTTGTTTTAGACTTATCTTTGTTCAGGTTTCATTTATAGGTTGGTCGACCCTTCTCTGTGGTTCAATTTTTGACCTTCTAGACATCGGTTGAATTATATTGGTGAGTGTTCAGATAAAAACCCATAGGTCCCATATTGGTTATTGTAGTCTTGACTTAGAGCTTCATTTTTCTTTGAGAATTTTAGATAATTTAGATAATGGGTGTAATATACTCGACTTTGATTCAGTGTGACTTCATTCCCGGTGGATGAGATATCCTAGAGCAGAATATTCATTGAATAGTAGTTATACCTTAGACTTTGAGATTTCTATATGATTGTCAACCAGACTGGTAGCAGCATTGGATGGATTGCATTCCTTGATTATTTCGATAGGTGTGCTCAGACAGAGCCTTATGATATTTTTCTCTTATTTATCATATAGAATTTTAGCGGATCAGTTTTATTTCTTTGAGTTATCAATGATGAGACTATGTAGGCGAGACTCTAGTGATTTTCCTCTTGGATTGGAGTGGATAACATGTACTAAATGGTAAATGAAGCATATATTTGGACTGGGATTTGGTGGCATGACTCATGACTTGGGTTGGTTTTGGATCGAATGAAACTTTGTTGACTTATGCGGATATAGAGATGGTATCAATGTGATATGGTTCAGATGTATGTGCATCAGCCTTCTAGGTTCAGTTTGAGGCCAGTTAGCAACTAAGTTGAACTTTTGGCTATTTGGAAGAAGCATGAGGGTGCTGGTTGAAAAAGCGGGCTACCCGTGGAAAAATCCCTGAGAACCATTTTTCCCTCTACTGAGGTTATTTGGGAAGTCATGCTCGGAGCATGTGGGCCAGTACTTTATCCCTTTAATCTTTTGAGATTTTTTTTTCATTGACTTTTTGGGATTAAAGTCCTTATAGTAGTGGATATTGTAATGAACCTTCAGGTCATTTGCCATAATTAAGCTTTTTTCCGCCATTGGGGCTTCTCCATAGCTACCCCAAGTCATTTATGACTCGCTGGAATCGATGATTTAGTCATTGGATAGTTCATTTGCTTTTTCGATCCAAATATTTATTTAGAAGTCTTCATTAGTTCCAAATGGCCACCGAGCAAAAACTTTAGTGAAACATCCTTGGATTGAAAATCCGACTTTGCCAATGCATCCGGAACATTAAAATCTATATGGTTGCTTATTTCGTTTGCTCATATTAGATTCTGGATGCATCCCAAGGAATTAGCCAAAGCTTTGCATCAAATTTCAAGTTTCAATTATCGTCTTTCATGGATGGAGATACCGCAATTGCAGTAGGTTGAGTGTGATCGCGATGGCCACGATCACGCATCATGGCCTAGCGCATATATGCGATCACACCTCCTAAGAGCTGGGCAAGGTCTATTTAAGGACTCTTTTGGCCATTTCTTCTATTGCTTTGAGTCCCCAAACACTAATAGAGTGTAAAATCCTTAAAGTGAGTCTTGTGGCTAGATTGGGAGCTAGTATATCTTGTGTATTCACGATTAACATCAAATCTAAAGTAAGATTCCATCAATTTTGGTGTTGATTTCTTGATTTTAAGACCCAAAACACCTAATGTCTTGAGGATTGATTTTAGCCCCAAATATGGTTGTTTTGCACCAATTTCTTGGCGGTTATAACTCCCCAATTATAGTTGAAGAGTGGGTTGGCCTCGGAAACTCATTTTCTGTATGTGGGACACACTTAGGGGTTTTGGTATTATTTTTGGACCCAAAGCACAATAGCACAATATGGGTATTAATAGACTCGTATTGATGGGTAGATTATGGTTTTGTTAGTATGATGGCGTAGTTATGATGTAATACTATGTTTGGGTTGTAGTTTTAGCTTTTGAATCATGAATTGTGGATTTGACCTTATTGGACTAGTATGGTAGTCTTGTAACTGTAACTTGGGTAGAGTAGACTTGAGTACCTTTGTTTCTAGTTGAAATATTTATCATAAGATTGAATATGGCTTATTTGACATCTAGAAGTTTAACTAGATACCTTAGCCTCATTGGGGCGCGGTGTGCCTAATTATTGAAATTTAGGTTTAGAAGTGGGATCATCCAGCCCACTTAGGCCTAGGATTGTGTTAGTCTTGTGGACTTAGTTGCGGATGATAGACATAGATAGGGCTAGTAAACCTTAGTATAATGTTACTTCGTGGCATGGTAGCTTGTATTGATGTTTCCTAGATTGTGAGTTTTTTGTTATGGCTATGATACTCCTTGTGGAAGTTATGTTGGGCATTTAGACATAATACTCTCCTTGGATACATTATGTGACCTATAGAGATGTTAATTCCTCTTAGACTTGATGCTTGGCCTATAAAGATGCTACTTCCTCTTAGATTTATGTTTGGCCTATAGAGAGGATATTTTCTCTTAGACTTGATGATTGGACTATAGAGATGCTATTTCCTCTTAGATATGATTATTGTGCCTATAGAGATGCTATCTTCTTCTTGTAATGATTGTTAGGACTATATAGGTGATATTCCTCTTAGATATGATTATTGCCTTAGAGATGATATTCCTTATTGTCTAGATGTAGGACCTATTGATATGAGATATCTTATAGATGAATACATGTCTATTAATAATATGCCTTCTATATGAGAGATCAATATGTACTAGTTGATAGTATGCCTCCTACATATGAGATGCCTCCTATATGAGAGAAGACTATTTACTTGTTGATATTATGCCTCTTAGATATGAGATGCCTTATATCTGAAAGTTAATTATGTGCTTATTGATATTATGCCTCCTCTATGCGAGATGCCTTCTATGTGTGAGATAACTAGAGATATGCTACAACTCATTAAGATGAGTATTGATATAAGTTACGAATATGTATATGGGCTTAAGGCCGTGATTTTGATATTGTGATTATTTTGTATATATTATTTGGCAAAGTTCCGTGTTGTTATAATGATTAGATATCCAAGAAGTGATTATCATTGTAAGGGATACGATTACCATTTATGAATTTATATACATGTTTTATAGACACATCTCTCCAGTATGGAATGAAGAAAGATGCGGTATATTTCGTATGACTTTATTAATTGAATATAGGTGATGGCATTCATAGATTAGGTACATTCATGATTCTTGTACAGGTAACTTATATGATTCTAGATGATATATGATCTTATGACTGCTATGCTTACTTAAGAGTTAATCTATGCAGTAATTAATTTTCCATTAGGAGACTATATCACTTAGTGGTTAGGAATCAGATGTATTAGCTTATGAATCTTGCTTAGTTGAAATATGGTGCTTAGAGATGTTTGATATATGGGTAATGATGATGTTGGGTTTAGCATAGGAAAATATTAGTCATGTTGATGCCTATGTTTATAATTTGAATATTTATTAAATGAGAAGTTGTGTATTAACGAGGCTAAATAATAAGTAATGTTGGTAATAAGAGGTGGCTAGTTAATAATGTTGAATAGCTGCTAAATGAATCATTAAATAAGGATTAGTTGGTTAGCGAGGGTTAGTTAATGAATGATTTCAGTTAATAAAAGATTGTTAGATGATAAGTGGTTATGTGTTTTCTAATAATGGTTAATGGTTATATGATGATTAGTTAATAATATGGAATAGTGGATAAATAGCAATTATCGTCTAGTAATGAATCTTGGCTAGATGTTAGATATTTTCTATCTAATGAATAATGGTTAGTTGTAGTCCCTTGAATAATGTTAATATATAGACGACTAGCTAAAGGTCATGTGACGACTAGCGAACTAGTGGTTTCATTATATATAGCGTTGGTTAGCTAATAATGAGTGGTTGGAAAGTATTGTCTAGATAGATACTACAGAGGATATGATTATGTTTATGAATATATTTGTATATGTTAGTCCATAATATTTATTGCGATAATATTGATACCCAGCAAGGGCGGAGGATATTATTGTAATGATATTGATAGCCGGCAAGGCCGGAGGATACTATTGTAATGATACTGATACCCAACAAGGCCGGAGGATACTATTGTGATATTGATACCCGACAAGGCCGGAGGATGTTATTGTGATGATACTGATAACAGACAGGGTCAGAGGATATTATGATGATACGTTAATACATGGCAAGGCCAAAGGTTAGTTACCATGATGATGGTCATGATGATGATATTTATGATGAGTTGTGATATTAATCGTGTATTTTGCATTCATTCCTGTATGCGCATCTCCTATCACCAGTATGCAGCTATGTCTACCATATGGTATAGGATAGTTACATAGATATAGGTGAAGAATATGCCTCGTGTTATTGTATGTTGATTGAACCTTCCAAGTATGGGGTGGTAAGGGTACGCATAGGCTTGGTTAGGTATATGGTTTTCCAGAGTATCGGGTTATTGGCGTTGTTAATGATGTTTCCAGTATCATTGTTAAGATCATTATTATGGCTAGCTTATGATAAATTGGCTATTAATTTGATATATAGATTTGAGGTATGTTTTCAGCTTCTTTTATCTTATGATTGCATATTTATGGAAGATTATATCATGTCTAGCCATGTGGATCATAACCCTATTCATTATAGCTTTAGATCCTAATGGTATGATAATGAGGTCTTGGAATAAGGATATGATGATCTAGGTTATGCTTTACATGACCTCATGTTTATGTGTGTGTGTATATATAAATAGCAATATGAAATTATGGGACTACTGTATATCCCTTCCTGCATTTGTACATATTATATACTATTTCTTGGCCCTGTATAATGTGCTCTCTCTCTCTCTCTCTCTCTCTCTCTCTCTCTCTCTCTATATATATATATATATATATATATATATATATATATATATATCCTCCTTCGCTCTTCATTGGTATATTGGTCTAGTATATATGATATCATTTTGATGTCCATTTATTGTGGCTGGAATAGGATAGTTCTCCCTGATACTTCCTTAGTCTTATTATGTTAGACTTTTGGACATGAATAGGATAGTTATTCCCTATTATCACATTGACTTGTCATAAGATTTTTGGATCCTTAGGTGTAGTTTCTATTCTATTTATATGCTATAAATATCTTGTTTATTTTTGGAGCACAACTGGAAGTTGCCTACTGAGTACCATTCATTTATTACTATACTACACTTCTGCAGCCTGCAAATCATAGTATGGGTTATTGCCGTCGATGTATGCATCGTGCGGAACAAGCATGGTTTGGAGACTTAGGGTGAGCTCCTGATGTTTAGAGTATTACTTATCTCTCTCTTATATATTAGACTAGTATCCATGTTGTATTCGGAGATAAGTTGTGTTATAGTATTTCTCCTCAACATTTCACTTTTGTACTCTAAATATATTAGAAGCTCTTGTACTGATACTATAAGGTTTTGGGATGTTCTTATTTATTAATCTTTACTTTATATATTCTGAATTCTTTTCCTTATACTGATTGATACTATGGGTTGGCTTGCCTACTGGTGGGTTATGATAGGCGGAATCATGACCTGAGAAATTTTGTCCTGACACCATTCTTGTTCCCCGTACCGGACAATCGTTCTTAAGGTATGTATTCATCTTACCATCTTTGTTTACTAACTTTGTAAAAGGAAATTGAGATTTCCTTGACATCTTTGTTTTCTATCTTTATTAGGTTAGTGTGGGTGTGTTTCTGTGTTAAATTATGCCAAAGGATGCCCTGACCCATCATTCGAGGATGACTGATCCTAAGGAGGGAGAATGTAACACCCCCTGATTTTGGTGTTGGAATAATTTGGAGTTTTGAACTCACTACCCTGAATACGACTGTCCCTACGAGTCGTAGGGTGTCTTGAAGAGTCATAAGACCCAAATTGCAGGGTGTCCAATAATTTTTGACTGTATTACTACTTTGGTAATGACTTTAGGTCACGAGTCGTAATGACGCATTTCGAGTTGTATAGCCCCCTTCCGTAGAAAAATGAGTATGATGCCCAAGGTGTTCTGCTTTGAGTACAACTAGACTCAACGAGTCGCAATGATGCTATACGATACAATCAAACTCCCTGTGAACCAAATAGCCCATCCCTATAGACAAAAAATACACTACAGAAGCTATAGGAGAAGTCAAAACAGAAAAGAAATTACGAAAATAACTTGGAAGGTAATTATATCCTTACCTAAACCAACGGTGATATTAATGAAAAAATGACATTCTGAAACTAACGAAATCGACGATATTCTCATACAATGTTAAAATCACCAAGTATTGACCATAGTCAACTCTATCAACTTTAAGACCCTTAAAACTGAATAACTTACATAAAATTCAACCAACCACGTCGAGAACTATGTTACCTTCTCACACAAACCATAAATACCATTATATAACTATAGAGAGGGTAAAATGGTGAAAATGCACCAAAAGCCAAAAATTGCACCTAAGTCATGTATATCTCTACTACAAATAATGTAATACTCTTAATATTAGAAAATAGGGACAACCATTTAGTAATTTTTATTTCTATAAAGAAATGTAATTCCAAAGTGAATCCTAAAACTAGATATTAAAATTTTTATCCAATAGAAAATTAAAAAGGTACTGTTCTTCTTCGCATATATTCATCTACAGAAGGAAAACCAAAACCTACCAATATTAATTCTTCTTCCAATGTGTTTTAAAAGTCCTTTTTCTAATTCTATTTCCCATATATTTTAGGAGTTTAAATTAATTCTACTCAAATATTTTTCTCTTTATATATATTTTAGAATTTCTTAAAAAATCCTAAGTTAATGTTATTAAGATAACTAAATACAAGTTTGAGGAACATAGTAAATTGATAGTTTTGTCTATTTTGTAGTCTTTAATTGAAAGGCAAAAGGTTCAATATATATATATATAGAATATTAAAATGAAGTTTGAATAAATAATTACACATAAAAGAATAAAGTATAAATTTCAATGACTGATCAATGTAATTGACCATATATATGGTGACTTATTAGTTAAAGTCATAGTGATTGGACATCGTCTACACCTATGAAATTGAGCAATCATGATTTTTTGCAACCACACATACTATTGAAAATTTGTTAAATGACTTGGTACTATTTCAAAAAGAGCAGATCTATTAAGGAGGGAGAGGGTGTACAACAATCCACACACCTCAAGACTCTTTCTCGCTCTATATATATATTTCTCTATGTGTGTGTGTAAAACGTTTTTGTCGTGTCTTTGAGATTGACTCCAGTCAACTTCTTAAATATTTTGTTCTCTCAGTGTAGGAAATTAACTGTTTCATTTTTGCTCAGGCTATCTAATGTGCATCGATAGCGTGTTTAAATTTAGTTATCTATACTTGAGTCAGATTATAGCTTCATAATATGAAAATTTATTGAGCACATACAATTATAAATGAATGATACATTTTTATTGATTTTAGTAATATTAATTAAATTTTATGTTTTATTTCTAGCTTTCATAATTATATTTATTTTGATTGGTCCTTTTGTGAATATAAACATAAAAGAGGATTAAACTGGCATTCAAAATAATATAGTATCTGGAGCCTCCGAATTCTAAATCAGCATCTGAACTCCAACACCAAAAATATTTTCAAACGGACATCAAAATTCAATTTCAGAAACACTTCTCTAATTATATCAATCAAAATAATAACTTTCAACTAAAGTGTATTCTTTTTCAAATTAAATCAAAAAATGCAGGTGAAGAAAATAATAGTTAGTAAAAAGCATATCTCAGTATTCCAAGAGAAAACATGAGTAAAACAAAGTAGAGGGGAAAATAATTTTTTTTACCACAAAATCTCAGTATTTAACAACTAAACTTTCCATAGAAAGATAGAAATTCAAAATTCAGTTCACTTATACTATAAGAAAAATTAACGTTAAATGGTAACTAAAATACATAAGTACAAAATAATAATCTTGAGACAAACATCACCAACGGACTTGTACAGAGATCAAGAAGTAGCAGTCTTATTTGCAACATCCTTCAATTTTTAAAGTGAATTTTCACAAATAACTTTGAATCATTTTTTAGTTTCTGAATTCACTTCATACTTGGTCCTTGGATTTTGTAATAAGATAATCCATCGTGCAACATCAATCAACCATGGTCTCCAATCTTTTTGTAGTTCACTTACTTGTATAAAACTTCTAATGATGTTGTTGTAGAATATTTAAAATAATGACATGGAGTAAATTTTACAACAAAATTTTTATGAAATACATAAAATAAGTGTAGGTATGATGTTTCCAAAGATTATCTTTAAGATTATAGTTTTCCAAATGCTGTACATGGTTTAATGTTTAATTTTTAGAGTACAATACCTAGTTAAAAAGTCAAAGTTCTAGTGTTTGGTCTTTTCTACCATAAGAATTTAACCCAACATGAGGAAGGACATTTAGAAGATGGAGTAAAGATTGAAAGAATCAATACATGCCTACTTCTTCAACAATTGAAGTATTGATAGAATGATGATTTTAGAAGAAAAACTTCAATTTACATTGATAAATCTTTGATATAAGAAAATTTTTAATAGATTAGCTCTAATGATTGAAGAACTTCAAATGAAAACGTTAGTGACAAATCAAGAGGAACGATACATACATTTGTAACATTAGTTACTAATATATGATAGACCAATTCTTTTTTTTTTAATTCTTCTTTATGTTTAGAGAGATAAAAGGGTATTTTTGTAATTTAATTTTTAAATTTTAGTCTGATTAAATTTAATACACAAAGTAATTATCGTATAAAACCTCATAATAAAGAGGATGTAACCAAGGAGTCAAGTTTCTTTAAAGACAATAAGCTATCTGAAAGAAAAAGGTTGTGTATTTGTTGAAAAAGTTATCAAAGAGAACTGAACAATTAGATATATCAATGAACAATTTTTAAAGATCTTCAAATTACACAATGCATTATTTACGATATGTTTGATAATCATCGAAATACTAATTTATTGAATACACTAGATCTTGACACGACACTAGATAAGATTCAAGAAAAAGTAGAGATGCCAAAATAAAAATTGTTGGAGTTTCTAAAGGAAAATTATCTTATTTTATATCTAATTCCAACTTCAATTTCACATATTTTATGCATGTTGAAGAAAAGAGAGAAGTATCTATTATCCTCTGAACTTGTCACATTTTATTCATTGTACATCTGAACTTTAACTTGTCCTAAGTATCCCCCCTCCCCCCAAACTTGTTATTTTGGAACATCGCGTGGTCCTTTTTTGCTGACAGTCCACAACGTGAAATACACGCATGGAAATGTGGAAAAAAGTACTGATGTGGCTGTCCATATGTATAAATACCATCCACTTCCCTTATATTTATCCAATATTAAAAAATAACTCACTTCAACCATTAATTATTCAATTTTTCTCTAAAAAAAATTATATTTTTCAGTTTTTCTCTACTCCAAAGTAGTGAAAGTTTGAATTTTCATTGATCAAGTAAGCTATTATCTAAAAATTTATATTTTTTGTGTGTGTTAAAAATATAAAAAAAAAAATTCAATTAGTGTTTCATAGTAGTTTCCCATTAGTGTTTTAATTAGGATTTTTTAACACCCCGATTTGCTGAACTGGAATGCTACATGGTGCTCATGACCCCGAGGGACCACAAGCTAACCCATGATTGATATCTGTACCTGTATACTGCAAATCATAATATAATAATGCGGAATACATGGAACTGTAAGGCCATAAGGTTCAATTGAAAACAATCATATGGACGAAAATACCCAAAACAACTAAATCTGGACGTAAATCTGAAAGTAAATCTAAAAGCCTCTAAACTGTCTGAATAAGGAGTTGAAGGAACATGTCTCCAACTAACTCTATAAAACTAAACTGAAGAAATAAATAAATGAATCAAATCATATTATCCTCGAATTAATGAGGAATCACTGTGTCTCTGCGACTGGAACGCTACTGCTACTGCTGCGCTGGAGCTCGTGTCTTGGAACCTATGGTGTAACATGAAAAGAAAGCACCATAGCGCAAATGCGTCAGTACTACTGGAGTACTGAGTATACAAGGAAGGTAGGCTGAACATAAAGGTTTGCATGCATGAACAACACTGACTGACTAATATGAACGTGGGAGTGCAAACACACATATATAGAAACTAGGACCGTGAATACGTGATAGCATAACTTGTAAGATAATACATGGTTTACTGATAACTGTCAAGACTGATACTGAAACTGATAACATGGACGACTGTATCTGACAGTCTTGTATATACTAAAATCTGAAGAACTATCTAAGTTCTTTTACTGAGACTGATACTGAAACTGTGGGAAAGTAGTGTTTAATCGACATGCCCCATATATGCTGTTATGGCTAAGCTGGGGTCCAATATCTACCCGACTAGAGGGGTGTCAATACCGCACCACTGGTAAGGACAGCTGTGAGTGACCCTTATCTGGCGGGTACTCAAAGAGAACGATGGGAACCCTAAACTGATGGGTTAAGTCACCTCATCAACCCTGAGCTGACGGGTTAAGATGTCTCAACCTACACTGGCTATGTAGTTCTGGAACACAAGGATTGCTACTAAGAATCACATCCTAAACTAGCGGGTGAGTTCTCATCCTTGGGTTCACTCGGTGCTAACCTATACTCCCATCTGGAGGGACTGGACATGAATAACTAGCTGTGCATGACTTGATCTTACTGAATTTCGTTGACTGATGAAATGTTACTGATATCTGACAACTGACTAAGATCATGAGGTTTTCCTGAGTCATATGACTGACTGAAGTCTATGGAATCATAGCTTGAGTTCGGATATCGTGAAACATGACATGGATCTAGGCACACAGCTATAGTTTTCGGGTATAAGTACCCCCAGGACTCGATGGAAGGAAACTAACACACATGACTGACTTGATCATAAGAGCAGAGTCCATAATTTATAATATCATAAGTAGGGATCTCATACTAAGCATGGTTATCAACAATGTATTGCATGGAAAGGATTTCATATCACATGCAAGTACCTGCACAATCTTAATATCATGTTTGTTGCATAATCATATTGGCAATACATACTAATAGCATGGAAGTTCATGTGGATTGCATGATTATCATACATCTTGTTCATAAGTAGGATCTGCAAGTAAACATAGCATAATCTTATAAGAATAGTTCATGAATATTCCAACAACATTTACAAGGCACATAACAACATAGAAGTCATTGGAACGTAAGGGCATATCATGAATCCTTCACTTAGTCACAATTTAGCTATATTGCATGATTTCTAGTTCCTTAGGCATTTTATCAAACACCTTACATGCACATCTTAAGCATAGGTGAATTCATCAAATTATACATCATGAACAACCAAATTTACATATTTCCAACTCATATGATATCATGAATTTACAAAAAACATATAAAGATTCCATCTTGGAAATCACCCAATATCAACAAAATGATCACCAACACCCAACAATATAGAAATCATACTTTATAATGAAAAAGAGAAAAAAAGTCAAGTATCAACATGGGTATGATCATATCACCACAATCAACCAAGCTTTTGTATTTTAAAGATTGATTCTTGAACTCTATGAACGAATTGAATCCATTAAATGAACACTACGCATACCTTAAAGGAAGATTCTTGATGATTGATGGAGGAATTTCCTTGAAATCGGATCTTCAAGCTTAATTATACAACCCTAGTTGTTTTTCTCCTTTAGTTCTCTTGGATGATGAGCTTTGAGATGAAAATAGGGTTGCAGTATGTTTAGAAGCTATATATTTCGTAGGGTTAAGTTTAGGGACGTGTAAGGAGTATTTAAAGATGTAATTACCTTTAAAATAACTCAAGACGAAGTGTTTTTGACACCTGGAATTTACTTAGGCGGTGCACAAGTGATCGCCTATGCCTGGGTTGGGCGGCGCCTAACCAATCGCCTATGTCCGCCTAACCAATCGCCTATGCTTACTGTCTCTCACGAAAATGGGCATAACTTTTCACTCGGGTATTGGATTAAGGCGAAATTGGTATCGTTGGAAAGCTAATTTGATACTCTACAATTTGGTGGGTCTAAAACAGCGAAAAAAACCATATTAAAATTGAGTTATACTCATTCAAAGATGACCCTTGCAAAATCAAACACTAAAACTTGATGGATTCAAAAACTCTTAGCTTGCATTACCTTAAGTTACTCATATGACATGCTTAATCTATCATAAGCTATCCTCTCACTAGGATATTCATTGTAAGTCATGTACTCAAGTATGAATCACAGTATAGGATATTTCATACGTAGGAATACTTATTCACTTCCTAGCTTAGAAACATGCGGGGTATTACAATATCTCCCCCTTAGGAACATTCGTCCTCGAATGAGAATTTACTGAGAAGGGATACAAGAAAATAGAACCTGAACTGAATATGAAGAACTGCAACTTGATCTCATGACTGACATGCTAAACATACTGAACTCGTGCATATCTGATGCACAGACAACTGACACATGAATACATGACTGAGTATGAAATGGTTAATAGGTACCAAGTTTATACCGGAAACATGAATGTGAAACTGAATAAGGTTAAGGAGGACTGTTACCTTGATCTTGATCTGAATTGGCGGGAAAGATGTGAGGATACTTGGTATGCATATCTGCTTCTGCTTCCCAAGCAGCTCCCTCATAAGACTGATTTTGCCAAAAAACCTTGACTAGAAGGACTTCTTTGTTCCTCCATCTACTAGTCTGATAATCTAAGACTTTGACTGGAATCTCTTCATAAGTGAGGCTGTTCTGAATGTCGATGCTCTGAATAGGGACAACAACTACTGGGTCACCTATGCACTTCTTTAGCAAAGAGACATGGAAAACTGGATGGACTGAGGCTAGATCTGAAGGCAACTCAATCTCATAAGCTACCTTGCCGAAGCGACAAAGAATTCTGAAGGGACCAACATACCGAGGACTGAGTTTTCCTTTCTTACCAAACCTCTTCACTCCTTTCATGGGCGAGATCTTAAGATAGACATATTCATTGACCTCAAAAGATCCTTTCTACGAACATCTGCATAGGACTTCTGTCGGCTTTGAGCAGCCTAGAGTCTCTCTCTGATCAACTAAACTTTCTCTAAAGCATCGAATACTAAGTCAGGACCTATGACTGAGGCCTCACTAACTTCAAACCAACCAATTAGAGATCTATATATCCTACCATAGAGAGCTTCTAATAGAGCCAGCTAAATACTAGAATGATAGCTATTGTTGTATGCAAACACAATCAAAGTCAAGTGGTCATCCCAACTTCCCTTAAAGTTAATTGCACAGGCCCTTAGCATATCTTCAAGAGTCTGAATGGTCCTCTCTGCTTGACCATCTTCTGAGGATGAAATATTGTGCTGAGATAGACTTGGGTATCGAGACCCTTTTGGAATGCTTTCCAAAAGTGAGAAGTGAACTGGGTACCTCTGTCTGAGATGATAGATAGTGGAACACCATGTAACCTGAATAATACCTCTGATATAGAGTTTGGCATAATTCTTGGTGGAATAAGAAGTATGAACAGGAAGAAAATGAGCTGACTTGGTCATTCTATGTATAATGACCCAAACTTAATCATGCTGATGACGAGTTCTAGGCAAACCCATCACGAAGTCCATGTTAAATTCTTCCCACTTCCAAGTAGGAATGGTGAACTCTTGCATGGAGACACTAGGTTTTTGATGCTCTATCTTAACCTGCTGATATGTAGAGCACTTAGCCACAAAATCTGCAACATCTCTCTTCATCCTACTCCACCAATAGATCTCCCGCATGCCACGGTACATCTTAGTAGCCCCTGGATGAATAGAGTATCGCGCACCATGCGCTTCTGCAAGAATTCTCTGCCTCAATTCATCTACACCTGGAATACATAGACGACCCTGATAACAAAGAACACCATCTCCCCCTTGGGAGAAAACCTCGACTTTCTGATTTTGAACTAACTCTTTGAGCTTGACAAGGCTAGGATCCCTGTCTTGTTTCTCTTTCACCTCAGAAACTAGAGATGACTCTGAACAACTATGAACATATACACCACCCTCCGAAGAATCGACTAAGCGAATGCCTAGTCTGGCAAGCTAATGGATCTCCTAAGCCATGTTTTTCTTACTTCCTCAACGTGAGAAATACTACCCATAGAAAGTCGACTGAGAGCGTCGGCCACAACATTGGCCTTGCCTGGATGATAAAGAACACTCATGTTATAATTCTTTAAGAGCTCTAACCACCTTCTCTAGCGATGATTGAGATCTTTTTGGGAAAAAACATACTGGAGGCTTTTATGGTCTGTGAAGACATCTACATGAACTCCATAGAGATAATGCCTCTAAATCTTCAACGCAAAAATTATCGCTGCTAACTCAAGATCATGAGTAAGATAATTCTTCTCATGTGGCTTTAACTGTCTGGAGGTATAGGCTATTACCTTACCATGCTGCATGAGGACACAACCTAAACCCACTCTGGATGCATCACAATAGACTACAAAACCGTCTAAACCATATGGAATAGCTAGAACTGGAGCGGAGGTGAGTTGAGTTTTCAAATCTTGAAAGCTCTTCTCGCATAAATCTGACCACTGAAACTTAATCTTCTTCTGAGTCAATCTGTACATGGGAGATGCAATAGAATAAAATACCTTAACAAACCGTCTGTAATAGCCAGACAAACCCAAGAAACTCCTAATATCTGATGAAGCTATGGGTCTGGGCCAATTTCTTACTGCCTTGGTTTTCTGAGGATCTACTCTAATTCTATCACCAAAAATAATATGGCCAAGGAATGCTACTGATCTTAGCCAAACTTTGCACTTGCTGAACTTAGCGAATAACTGGTGATCCCTGAGAGTCTGAAGAACAATCCTGAGATGGTCTGCATGATCACGCTATGTGCAAGAATAGACCAGAATATCATCTATAAAGACTATGACAAACATGTCCAAGTACTGCTTGAATACACGGTTCATCAAATCCATAACAGCTGTAAGGGTATTGGTAAGACCAAATGACATGACTAAAAATTTGAAGTGACCATACCGAGTACAGAAAGCTATCTTCGGAATGTCACATTCTCTAACTCTGGGTTGATGATAGACTGATCTGAGGTCTATCTTGGAGAAGTAACTGGCACCCTGAAGTTGGTCAAATAGATTGTCAATCCTGGGAAGAGGATATCTATTCTTGACCGTGACCTTGTTGAGTTGACAGTAATTAATAAACATCCTAAGAGAACCGTCTTTCTTGCGCACGAATAATACTGGCGTACCCCATGGGGAAACACTGGGTCTAATGAATCCCTTATCTAAGAGATCCTTCAACTGATCTATTAGTTCTTTTAGTTCTACTGGTGCCATTTTGTATGGTAGAATAGAAATAGGTTGAGTATCTGAAAGAAGGTCTATGCCGAAGTCTATTTCCCTTTCGGGAAGAATGCCTGAAAGATCTTTGGGAAAGATATCAGAGTATTAATTAACAACAGGGACTATTTCGAGGCTGGGATATTCAGAATTGGAATCTTTAACATGCACGAGATGATACACGCACCCCTTAGAAATTATTTTCCTTGCCCGAAGGTAGGAAACAAGTTGACCCTTGAACGTTGAAATGCTACCCTTCCACTCTAGGATGGGCTCATTCGAGAACTGAAAATAAACTATCCTATTTCTGCAGTCGACTATGGCATAGCAGGAATGAAGCCAATCCATGCCAAGAATAACATCAAAATCAGTCATCTCTAATTCCACTAAATCTGCTCATGTGGATTTCTGAGATATCATAACCGGGCAGTTCCTGTATACCCATCGAGTTATGATGATTTTACCCACTAGGGTAGATACTGAGAAGGGCTCTGCTAGGACTTCAGGACTGATTCCAAATTCGCCTGCTATGTATGGAGTAACAAAAGACAAAGATGCACCTAGGTCTAGCAAAGCATAAATATGAACATGGAAAATCTGTAACGTACCAATAATGACATCAGGAGAATTTTCCTGATCCTGCCGGGACTGAAGAGCATAGAGTCTGTTTGGGCGTTGCCCACTGGTAGCACTGGAAATGGCACCCTTCTGGTTCGGGCAACTGGACTGAGCTATAGAATAATTTTGCTGACCCTGAAAACTTTACTGTAGACACTCTCTAATCCTATGGCCTAGCTTTCCACAACCAAAACAGACATCACTACCGGCTCTACAAATGCCCTTGTGGTTCTTACCACAAGTCTAACAAAGGGTATTCGTTCAGGCACTGCTAACACTGCCCTGAGATTTAGAGCCTGGCGCTTTATTTCTATTGCCATCTTTGAACTTTGGCACTGGAGCGCTGGTAGAGAAAGGAGCTAGAACGGCTGACTTGGAGCAAAACTATGAACGGTTTCCTCCATCTGACTTGGGGTGAGCAAAGTTGAAATTACCTGACCTCGCTCTCTTGTTCTGCCTCTCCCTAATCTTAAATTTCTGCTCTTCTACTTTCTTGGCATGGGTCATGAGTCTTGCTAAGGTCATATCACCGATCAGTATCACAGACCTACACTCATTTACCACGCTATCGTTGACCCCTAATATGAACTTGCTCATCTTAGCTCTATTGTCTGCAACCACATGAGAAGCATACCTGGCTAGCTGAGTAAATCCGAGAGAATACTCCCTAACCGTCATATTCCCCTACCTGAGATTGATGAACTCAAGAACTTTGCCTTCCCTCAGCTCTTGGGGAAAGAATCTGTTTAAGAAGTCCGTGACAAATTCCTCCCACTCGATAGGGCCTGTATCATCTAACCTCTTAGACTTCCACTATTTGTACCAATCATGAGCAACATCCTATAACTGGTAGGAAGCTAACTCAGCACTCTCAATAGAAGTAGCACCCATGATGTCAATGACCTTCTGGACTTGGTCAATGAACTCCTGAGGGTCCTCATCAGACTTAGACCCATGGAAAGATGAAGAGTTCATCCGAGTGAAGTCCCAAACCCTAGTTTCTTTGGGAGTGGCCACTGGATTGGCCAAAATGATTGGTGGCCATTCATTTTGTGCAGCTATGGACTGAGCAAGTGTGGTAAATGCGGCTCTAAACACCGCATAGGAAACATGTTTGCCCAAAGGATCTTCAGGTTGAGGAGCTGGCTGGTTTCTTCTCTTTGGGGCCATGGTCTGGAATAAGAGAAGAATGGATTAGACAATCTTAATATCATGTTTGTTGCATAATCAATTGGCAACACATACTAATAGGATGGAAGTTCATATGGATTGCATGGTTATCATACATTTTGTTCATAAGTAGGATTTTGCAAGTAAACATAGCATAATCTCATAAGAATAGTTCATGAGTATTCCAACAATATTTACAAGGCACATTAACAACATAGAAGTCATAGGAACGTAAGGGCATATCATGAATCCTTCACATAGTCACAATTTAGCTATATTGCATGATTTCTAGTTCCTTAGGCATTTTATCAAACACCTTACATGCACATCTTAAGCATAGGTGAATTCATCAAATTATACATCATGAACAACCAAATTTACGTATTTCTAACTCATTTGATATCATGAATTCACAAAAAAACATATAAAGATTCCATCTTGAAAATCACCCAATATCAACAATATGATCTTCAATACCCAACAATATAGAAATCATACTTTATAATAAAAAAAAGAAAAACAATCAAGCATCAACATGGGTATGATCATATCACACAATCAACCGAGCTTTTGTATTTTAAAGATTGATTCTTGAACTCTATGAATGAATTGAATCCATAGATGAACACTACGCATACCTTAAAGGAAGATTCTTGATGATTGACGGAGGAATTTTCTTGAAATCGGATATTCAAGCTTAATTATGCAACCCTAGTTGTTTTTATCCTTTAGTGCTCTTGGATGATGAGCTTTGAGATGAAAATAGAGTTGCAGTATGTTTTGAAGCTATATATTTCATAAGGTTAAGTTTAGGGACGTGTAAGGAGTATTTAAAGACTTAATTACCTTTAAAATAACTCAAGATGGAGTGTTTTTGAAGCCTGGAATTCACATAGGCGGTGCCCAAGTAATCGCCTATGCCTGGGTTGGGCAGCGCCTAACCAATTGCCTATGCTTACCGTCTCTCATAAAAATGGGCATAATATTTCGCTCGGGTATTGGATTAAGCTGAAATTGGTATCGTTGGAAAGCTAATTCGATTTTGTACAATTTGGTGGGTCTAAATCAGCCAAAATACCACATTAACATCAAGTTATACTCATTCAAATATGACCCTTGCAAAATCGAACACTAAAACTTAATGGATTCAAAAACTCTTAGCTTGCATTACCTTAAGTGACTCATATGAAAATGCTTAATCCATCATAAGCTATCCTATCACTAGGATGTTCATTGTAAGTCATGTACTCAAGTATGAATCACAGGATAGGAGATTTCATACGTAGGAATACTTATTCAGTTCCTAGCTTAGAAACATGCGGGGTATTACAATTTTGAGGAGTCTCACATGCATAAATATGTTTCTTAATATAATTAATGGAGTAAAAAATTGTAATTTAATTTAGGGATGTACAAAAATCAAATCGATAAAATGTTATGGATTTATCGTTATTGAGTGAACAATTTTTTAATGATTTTGTAAAAAAAAAATTGTTGGGTCATTATTTCGATTTTGATTTTTTCATTGGGTTATTGGGTAAACTGGTAGCCCAATAAGTTTATGCTAAATTATTATTTTACACCTCATATATATATATATATATATATATA